>NW_028225180.1:58791945-59060311 GCF_052327205.1 Somniosus microcephalus
AGGCTCGCCCCCCCCGATCTCCCGAGGCTCGCCCCACCCAATCTCTCGAGCCTCCCCCCCCCCGAGGCTCGCCCCCGCCCCCGATCTCCCGAGGCTCGCCCCTCCCGGATCTCCCGAGGCTCGCCCCCCCGATCTCCCGAGGCTCGCCCTCCGATCTCCCGAGGCTCGCCCCCCCCGATCTCCCGAGGCTCACCCCCCCCCGATCTCCCGAGGCTCGCACCCCCCCGATCTCCCGAGGCTCGCCGCCCCCCCCGATCTCCGGAGGCCCGATCTCTGGAGCCCCACCCCCCGCCCGAGCTGGCTTCAAGAGCAGAGAGGCCCTGCCCCCCGCCCGAGCCGGTTTCAAGAGCAGAGAGACCCAGCCACCCACCCGAGCCGGCTTCAAGAGCAGAGAATCCCCGCCCCCCGCCCGAGCCGGCTTCAAGAGCAGAGAGAGAGAGTGACGCCGCGCGCAACCCATCGCGTGAGGGCGGGCGGGGACTCAATTCGTGCGCGCTGACTCCTGCCCCACCCGCCTTTGCTAAGATGGCGGTGGTAGCGGCGCTTGGCTGAGGTCCGCCCCCTCCAGCCTTCACAAAGATGGCGGCGAATCGGGGGCCGCTTCTTGACTGGGCAGGGAGGTGCCTAGCTCGGGCATGGGTGCGGAGGAGAGGCCGAGGCTTCGAGGCCTACCTGGAAAAACGGGGAAAGGTAGGAAAATTAATGAGATTAGAGAAAAGATTTAGAAAGTAATTAACTTTTTTTAAAACAATATGTGTTTTAAAAGCAACGTTTTTTTGAAGACGCAGAAAGCGGGGAAAGAAGAAAGGAAAAGTTTGGAATCAAGATGGCGGCGACTCACCTCAGTTCAGAACGATAAGGCCCGCCCACACACGCACCGATTGGTCGACCGTCAGGTCACCAAAGCGTCGGATTGGTCAATCGTCCCGTCACTCGACTGTAGGAGGGCCCGCCCGCACGCGCCAGGAACCCGGCGTACGATTGGTCGACCGCGAGGTCACTCTATCGCTAATGGAGCGGATAATGAGATGCTAATGAGCGGAATGTTGAACGTTTTTTGGATACCGCGGGGCGCGATTTTTGTCCGGCCGAAGCGTAAATATGCTTACGACCGTTTTGGAATGGTAAGCTTTCTTTTGACGTAACGCACGCGCAGGTACGCTCTATAACTTTCGAGCGCATAGCCGGACAGATGCACACGTGAGGACAGACAGACAGACAGATAGACAGACAGACAGACAGATCCGTTTATATTATCTGTATATATAAAAGAGCTCTTCTGTCTGTCCCGATGTCTGTCCCAATGTCTGTCTGTCTGTGTTCTATACGTTTGAAAGTTATAGAGCGTACCGACGCGCGCATCACCTGAAAAGAAAGCTTGCAATTCCGGACCGGTCATAGGCGTATTTACCTTCTGGCCGGACAAAAACTGCGCCCGCGGCATCCGAAAAACGTTCAGCGTTCCGCTCATTAGCATCTCATTAGCGACCATGTGATGTCGAGGTCGACCAATCGTACGTGCGTTCCTGGCGCGTGCCGTCCTGCAGTTGAGTGTCGAGTGACTCGATGATTGACCAATCCTATGCTTCGGTGACCTGACCGGTCGACCAATCGATGCGTGTGTGGGCGGGCCTTATCCTTCTGAACCGAGGCGAGTAGCCGCCATCTTGATTTTTCACGATTTTTTCCCCCACACTTTCAGTGTGTTAGGGAAGTAAGGTAAATATTTGAATTATGTGTTAGGGAATTAATTAACAATTTATTTCAGTTTTATATTGTGTTTAGCAACAGTAGGAAATGAAATGATCCCCTAACCGCCGCCGTCCCCAAACCGGCGTTTTTAAAAATCAAAAACTTTCTCTCTCTCTCTCTCCCCTCTCTCCTTCTCCTCTTCTCTCTCTCCCTCTACTTCTCTCTCTCCTCTTCCCTCTCTCTCTCTCTCCTTCTCCTCTTCCCTCTCTCTCTCTCTCTACTTCCCCCTCTCAGGTTTTCACGGTGTCGGGGCCGTCGCGCGGCGGGCCGCCGAAGTTTCCCGCTCGCTAACGGCCGCCAGGCCGCCTCGCGCTGCCCGCACTCACCGTGCATGCGCCGCCCGCACTGACCGCGCATGCGCCGCCCGCACTGACCGCACATGCGCCGCCCGCACTGGCCGTGCATGCGCCGCCCGCGAGAGCCCGCTCCTGGCGCCGGGCCGCCACTCAGCATTCCTCGTCTGTGCTGAGTTAGCTGTTCCCTGCTGGTGGGGGGAGCAAGATCGGTGTCCTTGATGGAGACGGGGTCGTGGGGGGGGTGGGTGCGGGGAGACAGTGATTACACCGGTGCGGGGGGGGAGACAGTGATTACATGGGGGGAGACAGTGATTTCACGGGGGGCGGGGTGGAGACGGTGATTACACGGGGGGGAGACAGTGATTACATGGGGGGGGAGACATTGATTACACGGGAGACAGTCATTACATGGGGGGGAGACAGTGATTACATGGGGGGGAGACATTGATTACACGGGAGACAGTCATTACACGGGGGGAGACAGTGATTACACGCTCTCTCTCTTCCCCCCGCAGTCGCTCTCTCTATTCCCCCCCCATTAGCCGTTGACCAATCGGGGGGGGGGGGTTTGTTGTTGTTGAGCGAAACAGTGAGTTGATTTGCAAACCTCATTATCCGTTGACCAATCAGTGGAGTTTTTGTTGTTGTTGAGCGAAACGGTGATTTGAATTGCAAACCTCATTAGCCATTGGCCAATCAGGGGAGATATTTTGTTGTGAGAGAAAGATTTAGTTGAATTGCAAACCTCATTAGCCGTTGACCAATCAGGGGAGTTTCGTTGTTGTTGAACGAAACGGTGATTTGAATTGCAAACCTCATTAGCCCTTGACCAATCAGGGAGTGTCATAGTCGTGTTTACTTTTAAAAATGTTCAAAAAACAGACTAAATCCGCTGATTTGCTGTTGACCAATCCTAAGGTTCATTAGTGGGCGGGGCCTGGGTTAGATATAGAGTAAATGTGCCAATGGCATTGCACAATCAAACTGCCAGTGCAACCACAGCACTGGTTATATACCGAGTAAAGCTCTCTACTTTTCTTAAAAACCTAAACTTTAATACCGTGAACTGCAGGGATCCCAGGCTACAGGGAAGCGAGCAGGTGAGTGGCGGCGCACGGTGTGTTATGATCTCTTTATATATAGATTTTACTTCAGTCTTTCCCTGAAAAAATAAATAAACTCTCTCACCCCCCACTCGCTCCTCGCTCTCTTCCCCCTCCAGTCTCTCTCGCTCTCTCTCTCCCCCCACTCGCTCTCTCTCTCCCCCCACCACTCACTCTCTCTCTTCCCCCCCAGTCGCTCTCTCTGTTTCCCCCCAGTCGCTCTCTCTATTCCCCCCCAGTCGCTCTCTCTAATTCACCCATCTCACTCTCTCTCCCGCAGTGTGTGTCTCTCTCACTCTCTCTCTCCCACATTCTCTCTCTCTCTCTCTCTCTCTCTCCCCGTCTCTCTCTCTCTCTCTCCCCCCAGTCTCTCTCTCTTCTCTCTCTCTCCCCCCAGTCTGTCTCTCTCTCTCTCTCTTTCTCCCCCGTCTCTCTCTCTCTCTCCCCCCCAGTCTCTCTCTCTCTCTCTATCACTCTCTCTTTCCCCCAGTCTCTCTCTCTCTCTCTCTCTATCTCTCTCTCTTTCCCCCCAGTCTCTCTCCTCTCTCTCCCCGTCTCTCTACTCTCTCTCTTTCTCCTCCCCCATCTCTCTCTCTCTCCCCCAGTCTCCCTCTCTCCCCCTCAGTCACTCGCTCTCTCCCACCCTCAGTCTCTCTCTCTCTATCTCCCAGTCTCTCCCTCTCTCTCTCTCCACATCTCTCTCTCTCTCTCACCCCTCAGTCGCTCTCTCTCTCCCCTCAGTCTCTCTCTCTCTATCTCCCCATTCTCTCTCTCTCTCCCCATTCTCTCTCCTCTCTCCCCAGTCTCTCTCCTCTCTCTCCCCCAGTCTCTCTCTCTCTCACTCCCAATCTCTCTCTCTCACACTCCCAATCTCTCTCTCTCACACTCCCAATCTCTCTCTCACACTCCCAATCTCTCTCTCTCACACTCCCAATCTCTCTCTCTCACACTCCCAATCTCTCTCTCTCTCACACTCCCAATCTCTCTCTCTCTCACACACCCAATCTCTCTCTCTCACACTCCCAATCTCTCTCTCACACTCCCAATCTCTCTCTCTCACACTCCCAATCTCTCTCTCACACTCCCATTCTCTCTCACTCTCACACTCCCAATCTCTCTCTCCACACTCCCAATCTCTCTCTCTCACACTCCCAATCTCTCTCTCTCACACTCCCAATCTCTCTCTCTCTCACTCCCAATCTCTCTCTCTCTCACACTCCCAATCTCTCTCTCTCACACTCCCAATCTCTCTCTCACACTCCCAATCTCTCTCTCTCTCACACTCCCAATCTCTTTCTCTCTCACACTCCCAATCTCTCTCTCTCTCACTCCCAATCTCTCTCTCTCACACTCCCAATCTCTCTCTCTCTCACTCCCAATCTCTCTCTCTCACACTCTCAATCTCTCTCTCACACACTCCCAATCTCTCTCTCTCACACTCCCAATCTCTCTCTCTCACATTCCCAATCTCTCTCTCTCTCACACTCCCAATGTCTCTCTCTCTCACACTCCCAATCTCTCTCTCTCACGCTCCCAATCTCTCTCTCTCACACTCCCAATCTCTCTTTCACACACACTCCCAGTCTCTCTCTCTCTCTCACGTTCCCAATCTCTCTCTCACTCCCAATCTCTCTCTCTCACACTCCCAATCTCTCTCTCTCACACTCCCAATCTCTCTCTCTCTCACTCCCAATCACTCTCTCTCTCACTCCCAATCTCTCTCTCTCTCACACTCCCAATCTCTCTCTCTCACACTCCCAATCTCTCTCTCTCTCTCTCTCTCCTTCCCTCTCTCTCTCTCTCTCCTTACCTCTCGCTCCTTCCCTCTCTCTCTCTCTCCTTCCATCTCTCTCTCTCTCTTTCCTTCCATCACTCTCTCTCTCTCCTTCCCCCCCTCTCTCTCTCTCTCTCCTTCCCTCTCTCTCTCTCCTTCCCCCTCTCTCTCTCCTTCCCTCTCTCTCTCTCTCCTTCCCTCTCTCTCTCTCTCCTTCACTCTCTCTCTTCCCTCCAGTCGCTCCCTCTCTCTCTTCCAACAACAACATGCCGTCAAAAAGCCTCGGCAACGCCGGGCTCCCCCCAGCTAGTAGATATATATATAGGAACTGAGGGGCCAGTAAGTTGGCAGATGGGGTATAATGTAGGGAAATGTGAGGTTATTCACTTTGGCAGGAAATATAGAAAAAGAGAATATTTTTTAAATGGTGAGAAACTTTCAAATGTTGGTGTTCAGAGAGGCTTGGGTGTCCTCGTCCAAAACACACAGAAACCTAGCATGCAGGTACAGCAAGCAATTGGCATGTTGGCCTTTATTGCAAGAGGATTGGTGTACACGAGTAAGGAAGTCTTGCTATGAATCTGCAGTGCCTTGGTGAGACCACACCTGGAGTACTGTGCACAGTTTTGGTGTCCAATTCTAAGCAAGGACACACTTACCTTCGAGGCAGTGCAACGAAGATTCACTAGATTGATTCCTTGGATTAGAGATCTGTCCTATGATGAGAGATTGTTTAGAATTGGCCTTTACTCTTTGTAGTTTAGAAAAATCCGTGGTGATCTCATTGAAACATACAAGATTCTGAAGAGGTTTGAAAGGGTAGAGGCTGAGAGGTTGTTTCCCCTGGCTGGAGTGTCTGTAACTCGGGGACATAGTCTCAGGATAAGGGGTAAGCCATTTAAGACTGAGATGAGGAGGGATTTCTTCACTCAGAGGGTTGTGAATATTTGGAAATCTCTGCCCCAGAGGGCTCTGAACGCTGAGTGTTTGAGTATATTCAAGGCTGAGAGAGATATATTTTTGGACTCTGGGGAATCAAGGAATATGGAGATCGGGCTTGAAATTGGAGTTGACGTCGATGATCAGCCATAATTTATTAACAGGCAGAGCAGGCTCGATGGGCCGTATGGCTTACTCCAGCTCTTACATCTTAAGTTCTTATGTCCTTATGCAAGATTAGTGGTAGGCCAGAGCATTGTGATTTTTTTAGAAACCAGCAAAGGATGACTAAAAAGATAATTAAAATGGAGAAGATAGGTTATGAGAGTAAACTAGCAAAAAATATAAAAATATAAAAAGAAGAGAGTAGCTAAAGTAATGGTTAGTCATATAGAGGATGAGACTGGGGAATTAATAATGGGAAACAAGGAAATGGAAGAGAATTTGAACGAATATTTCGTATCAATCTTCATGGTAGAAGATTGTGAATCAAGGGGCCATAGGGAGGGAGGAATTCGAACAATCACCCTTAGCAGAGAAAATGTACTAGTCAAACTAATTGGACTAAAGAATGACAAGTCCCCTGGGCCTGATGGCACACATCCTATTGTTTTAAAGAACTGGTTGCCGAGATAGAGGATGTGTTGCTTGTAATCTACCAAAATGGATTGTGGAAAGGTCCCGTCTGATTGGAAAACTGCAAAAGTAACTCCGCTATTCAAGAAAGGAAGGAGCCACAAAGCAGGAAACTATAGGCCAGTTAGCCTACCATCTGTTATCGAGAAAATGTTGGAATCCATTATTAAGGATATAATAACAGGACCTTTAGAAAATCATAATACAACCAAGCAGAGTCAACATAGTTTTATGAAAGGGAAATTGTGTTTGACAAATTAGCTGGAGTACTTTCAGGATGTGTCGAACAGGGTGGATAAAGGGGCACCATTAGATGCAGTGTATTTGCATTTCCAGAAAACATTCAATAATGTGCCACATAAAGGTTTACTGCACAAGATAGGCGCTCATGGTGTTGGTGGTAATATATTCGATTGGATGGAGGATTGGCTGAATAAAGCAAATGAGAGATTCAGAATAGATGGATCATTTTCAGGTTTGCAAAATGTAACTAGTGGGTTGCTAAAGGGATCAGTGCTGGGGCTTCAACTATTTAGAATGTATATTACTGACTTGGATGAAGGGACCGAGTGTACTTTTGCCGAATTTGCTGACGATACAAAGATAGGTGGGAAAGGAAGTTTTGAGGAGTACAAAAAGATTCTGCAAAGGGTTAAATGAATGGGCAAAAAATTGTCAGATGGAGTATAATGTGGGAAAATGAGAGGTTATCCAATTTGTTAGGAAGATTAAAAAGCAAAATATGATTTAAATGCAGAGACACTACATAATTCGGCGGTGCAGAGGGATCTGGGTGTTTTTGTACATGAAGCTCAAAAAGTTAGCATGCTGGTACAGCAATAGTTGGGAAGGCAAATGGAATATTGGGCTTTATTGCTAGGGGGAAGGAGTATAAATGTACGGAAGTCTTGCTACAACTGTACAGAGCATTGGTGAGACCACAGCTGGTGTACTGCATGCAGTTGTGGTCTCCTTATTTAAGGAAGGATATACTTGTATTGCAAGAAGTTCAGAGAAGCTTCACTTGGTTGATTCCTGAGTTGAAGGGTCTGTCTTAAGAAAAAAATGGTTGATCAGGTTGGACCCATACTCATTGGAGTTTAGAAGAATGAGAGGTTGTCTCATTGAAACATATAAGTTTCTGAGGGGGCTTGAGATGGTAGATGCTGACAGGATGTTTCACCTCATGGGGGAATCTAGAACTATGGGGCATAGTTTCAGAATACGGGCCGCCCAATTAAAACGGAGATGAGGAGGAACTTCTTCTCTCAGAGGGCCGTGAATACTTGGAAATCTCTACCCCAGAGAGCTGTGGAGCTGAGTCATTGAATATATTCAAAGCGGAGAAAGATATCTCTATTTGAAAGTATGGTTCATTCCAACAAGAAGAAAGCGTAAGGGAACCAAAGCAAGGGCTCCTTGGATTACGAGAGAGATAGAGAAGATGATGAAACAAAAAAGAGGGCGTATGATGCATGTCAGGTGAATTCTACAAGGGAGAACCCGGCTAATTATAATAAGTTGAGAGGGGAAGTGAAGATGAAAATAAGATTAGCAAAGAGAGAATATGAGAGTAGAATGGTCGTTAACATAAAAGGGAACCTGAAAATCTCCTACCAGCTTATAAAGAGTAAACAGGTATTAAGAGGCAGGGAGGGGCCTATTAGGAACAAAGCATTTGATATATGCTCAGAGGCACAGTGCTAGAATGCTTAATGAATACTTTGTATCGGTGTTTACTTAGGAAGTGGATGCTGACAAAATATTGGTAGAAGCCGATATGGTAGAGGTATTGGATGGGGTGGAAATTAATAGGCAGGATGTACTGGAAAAGCTGGATATGCTTTGAGTGGGTAAGTCGGCTGGTCCGGATGGCAGGTATCCCAGATTGCTAAAGCAAGTAGGGTTCGAGATAACAGAAGGGCTTGCCATAATCTTCCAATCTTCCCTAGATACGGGTGAGGTGCCAAAGGATTGGAATGTGGCAAAGATGACACACTTGTTCAAGAAAGGGTGCAAGGACAATCCACGTAACTACAGGCCGGTCAGTTTAACATCAGTGGGGTGTCAGGTTTTAGAAAGTATAATCAGGGAAAAAATTAACAGGAACTTGTAGAGCTGTAAGTTAACTAAGAAGAGCCAGCACAGATTTATAAAAGGCCAATCGTGTTTCATTAATCTAATTGAATTTTTTGATGAAATAACAGAAAAGGTTGATGAAGGGAATGCACTGGATGTTGTCTATATGGATTTGAAGATCGCGTTTGAAAAAGTACCACATAAAGGGCTGGTTATCAAAATTGGCCCTCCTGGAATAGGAGGGTCAGTGTCAGCTTGCATAAGAAACTGGCTTAAGGACAGAAAACAGTGAGTCATGGTAAATGGTCATTCTTCAAACTGGAGCATGGTAGACAGTGGGCCTCCCTAAGTGTTAGTGCTGGAGCCACTGTTTTTTGAGATATATATATATATATATATAAACGACTTGACATTGGAATACAGGATAAAATTTTAAAGTTTGCCAATGATACCAAACTTGGAGGTGTGGCAAACAGTGAGGAGCATACCAATCTACAGCAACAGAAAATGGATAGGCTAGAATAACGGGAAGACAAGTGGCAGCTGGAATTTAATACAGAGAAGGATGAGATGATGCATTTTGGCAGAAGGATAGGGAGAGGCAATATAGACTTAATGGCGCAGTTCTAAAGCATGTGCACAGAGGGACCTGGGTTTCATGAGCACAGATCTTTCAACGTGGCAAGACATATTGAGAGAGTAGTTTTCAAAGCATATGGAATCTTAGGCTTCATTACTAAAGGTAAAGAGCAAAAAAGCAGGGAAGTTATGCTGGACCTTTATAAAGCTGTAGTTAGGCCACAACTAGACTATTGCGTACAGTTATTGTCACCACAGTTTAGGAAGGATGCGAAGGTGCTTGAGCTGGTTCAGAGGAGATTGACCAGAATGGTTCCAGTGATGAGGGTTTTTAGCCAGAAGGTTAGGTTGCAGATGCTGGGGTTGTTCTCCTTGGAGAAAACGAGTTTGAGTGGAGATTTGATAGAGGTGGACAAGATAATGACGCGTTTGGATAAGGTAGACAGGGAAAGGCTGTTCTCATTAGCTGATGATATAAGGACTAGTGGATACAGATTTAAGGTTTTGGATAAGAGATACAGGGGGGATGTGAGGAAGAACATTTTTACAGTGAGGGGTAATGACCAGGAACTCGCTGCCGATGTGGGTGAAGGAAACGGAGATGGTCAATGATTTCAATAGGAAATCAGATAGGCACCAGATGAAATAAACTTTCAGCGCTATGGGGATAGACCGGGTGAATGGCACTAACTGGATTGGTTCACAGAGAGATGGTATGGACTCGATGCGCTAAAAGGCCTCCTTATGTGCTATAATAACTCCATGGCCCTATGACTCTTTTGACATGGAGTACAAAAGCCAGGAAGTTAAACCTTTATAGAACACCAATCGGCCACAGCTGCAGTATTGTGTCCAATTATGGGAACCACCCTTTAGGAAGGACGTGAAGACTTAATAGCGTGCGTAGAAGAGATTTACTAGAACGGCTCCAGGGATGAGAGATATACAGTTAAGTTGATAGACTTTAGATTCTGGGTTTGTTCATCTTAGTGCAGAGAAGAACAAGAGGATATTTGGTAGACGTGCTTAAAATCATTAAGGGTTTAGGTAGAGTAAAAAAAGTGAAACTCTTTACAATGGCTGAATGATCGATTACGAGAGGGCACAGATTTAAGGTGATTGGCAAAGGAACCAGAATCGACTTGAGGGAAAACCTTTTTTCACAACAAATGGTTAGCATTTGGAATGCACAGCCTGCTGGGGGATGTATACAGATTCAATAGTAGCTTTCAAAAGGGTACAGAAAATATAGCTGGAGAAGAAACAAATCCTGGGATATGGGGGAAGAGCGGAGAAATGTGACTAACTGGATAGCTCTTCGAAAGAGCCGGCATAGACCCGATGGGCCGAATGGTCTCCTTCTGTGCTGTACTATTCTATGAATCTATGATCCTTTGAGTGGACCGAAATTGGCTTTGATAACGCACTGCCCAAATGACAACCCATGTTACAATATTTCCTAAATTGTTTCATCGAAACAGAAGTCATCGTTATAAGAATGGTATCAGCTTCCTACTAGGTACATAGGGCCAAGGGTAAGACATTTGGCCCATCGAACCTGTTGCATCATTCAATGAGACCCTGGCTGATCTGGAACCTAACTCCAGACACTCACATTGCCCCATGTAATATAATCTATCAATTCCTGATTTAAAATTCACATTAGCAGTTCCTTGATTGCTGATATGTCCTTTCTAAGGTGTGGTGCCCAGAACTGCTCACATTACTCCAGGTATGGTCTAACGAAGGCTAAGTATTGATGTAGCATAACTTCTTCCCCCTTGTATTCTAGCCTTCTACATATGAAGGTTAGCATTCCATTAGCCTTTTTAATTCGTTTCTGCACTTGCCCATGAAATTATAACGATCTATATACATGGACCACCTAAGTCTCTTTGGACGTCCATTGTTTCTAGATAGGGACCTCCACTGTTTCTAGCTTTGGACCTCCATTGCTTCTAGCTTTAGATCTCCACTGCTTCTAGCTTTGGACCACTAAAATTTCTAGCTTTGAAATTCCAGTGTTTCTAGCTTTGGCCCTCTAATATTTCTAGCTTTGAAATTCCAGTGTTTCTAGCTTTGGACCTCTAATATTTCTAGCTTTGAAATTCCAGTGTTTCTAGCTTTGGAGCTCTAATACTTCTAGCTTTGAAATTCCACTGTTTCTAGTTTTAGATCTCCAATGTTTCTAGCTTTGAACTTCCAGTGATTGTAGATTTGGACCTCCACTGTTTCTAGATTTGAACCTCCAATGTTTCTAGCTTTGAACCTCCAGTTATTCAGGATTTGGACCTCCACTCTATCTAGATTTGAACCTCCACTGTTTCTAGATTTGAATCTCCAATGTTTCTAGCTTTGAACCTCCAGTGATTCTGGATTTCGACCTCCACTGTTTCTAGATTTGAACCTCCACTGTTTCTAGATTTGGACCTCCACTGTTTCTAGATTTGAACCTCCACTGTTTCTGGTTTTGGACATCCAATGTTTCTAGTTTTGAACCTCCACTGTTTCTAGATTTGAATCTCCAATATTTCTAGATTTGAACCTCCACTGTTTCTAGATTTGGAACTACAATGTTTCTAGATTTGGACTGCCAGTGATTGTAGATTTGGACCTCCACTGTTTCTAGATTTGAAACTCCTCTTTTTCTAGAATTAAACCTCCAGTGTTTCTAGATTTGAACCTCCACTGTTTCTAGATTTGAACCTCCACTGTTTCTAGATTTGAATCTCCACTGTTTCTAGATTTGAACCTCCACTGTTTCTAGATTTGAATCTCCAATGTTTCTAGATATAACCTCCACTTTTTCTAGATTTGGACCTCCAATGTTTCTAGATTTGAACCTCCAGTGATTGTAGATTTTGACCTCCACTGTTTCTAGATTTGAACCTCCAATGTTTCTAGATTTGAACCTCCACTGTTTCTAGATTTGAGCCTCCACTGTTTCTAGATTTGAACCTCCAGTGATCCTAGATTTGAACCTCCACTGTTTCTAGATTTGAACCGCCACTGTTTCTAGATTTGAACCTCCACTGTTTCTAGATTTGAACCTCCAATATTTCTAGATTTCAACCTCCAGTGATTCTAGATTTGAACCTCCACTGTTTCTAGATTTGAACCTCCAAAGTTTCTAGATTTGAACCTCCACTGTTTCTAGATTTGAACCTCCACTGTTTCTAGATTTGGACCTCCACTGTTTCTAGATTTGAACCTCCACTGTTTCTAGATTTGAACCGCCAATGTTTCTAGATTTGAACCTCCAATGTTTCTAGATTTGAACCTCCACTGTTTCTAGATTTGAACCTCCACTGTTTCTAGATTTGAACCTCCGCTGTTTCTAGATTTGAACCTCCACTGTTTCTAGATTTGATCCTCCACTGTTTCTAGATTTGAACCTCCAATGTTTCTAGATTTGATCCTCCACTGTTTCTAGATTTGAACCTCCACTGTTTCTAGATTTGAACCGCCACTGTTTCTAGATTTGAACCTCCACTGTTTCTAGATTTGAACCGCCACTGTTTCTAGCTTTCGATCTCCAATGTTTCTAGCTTTGGACCTCTAGTGATTGTAGATTTGGACCTCCACTGTTTCTAGCTTTGGACCTCCACTGTTTCTAGATTTGAACCTCCAGTGATTGTAGATTTGAACCTCCAGTGATTTTAGATTTTGAGCTCCACTGTTTCTAGACTTGAACCTCCAGTGATTTTAGATTTGGACCTCCACCTTTTCTAGATTTGAACCTCCAGTGATTTTAGATTTGGACCTCCACTGTTTCTATATTTGTACCTCCAGTGATTGTAGCTTTGAACCTCCAGTGATTGTAGATTTGGACCTCCATTCTTACTAGTTTTAGACCTCCACTGTTTCTAGCATTGACTCTCAACTGTTTCTAGCTTTGGGCTTCCTCTGTTTCTAGCTTTGGATCACCACTTTTTCTATCATCTAATCATTGTTCTTTTTACCGTATTTATAAATCACTGCTGACAAGATGAAAACCCGTTCAGACCCTCCTGTGACCTTCGACTTTTATTATGTTAATGGCAACTTCAACTTATTTCATTAAACCAGTTACTGGGATTTAAAGTCAGGGATGGAGGAACACCAGCCCAACAAGTTAAGAGCTGTTATGATGATTCAGCATTAACTTTTACAGAACCAAGGCGAGTAAATGGAGATCAGATACAGATCAACCATGATCCAAATGAATGGCAGAACATGTTCGATGGGGTGAATGGCATTCTCCTATTCCTATGTTACTAATCAAGCCAAATATTCTTAAATTGGAAAGTGTTTCCCCTTGCATTGCCCGGATACCACCAAAATCAATGTGTTTATTTTGTTTTACAGGTGATTCAAAACATGAAGATATTTTCTGGTGCAATATGTGGTTTCAAATTTCGTCCAAAAAAATGTTTATTTTTTTTTAGATCCTTTTGGTGACACTTGGTATATTTGGATATTTACTCTGCAACATTCCTGACCCTTATCTTTACACAGAATTAAATGACACTTCCTATTTAATGCGACCTGATAGGAGATGTGATATCAGTCCCACATTTCTGGTCCTTCTCATCACCAGTGCCCAGGACTAGTTCGAAGCTCACTCGGTCATTTGCCAGACCTGGGGGAGAGAGCCGACAACACAGGGCAAGAGGGTCATGACCTATTTCCTGCTCGGGTACAGCCGGGAGCATCAGGAGCATCTGCTAGAGGAAGGTTTGCTGCACAAAGACATCATGCAGAAAGAGTTCAGTGACACGTATTACTACCTGAACACCAAGGTGCTGATGGGACTGGAATGGGTGAGCCGATTTTGTCCGTCTGTCTCCTTTGCGATGAAAACCGATTCAGACATGTTTGTCAATGTTGATTATTTAAGAGATCTCTTGTCGTGAACCAGTCGCAGGAACATCTACACTGGCCACATACAGAGA
The DNA here is from genome assembly GCF_052327205.1 of Somniosus microcephalus. Taxonomy (NCBI): domain Eukaryota; kingdom Metazoa; phylum Chordata; class Chondrichthyes; order Squaliformes; family Somniosidae; genus Somniosus; species Somniosus microcephalus. Next base: position 58,806,038 of record NW_028225180.1, read on the forward strand.
CATGCAAGTCCTGTCAGGGACAAATCCAGTAACTGGTACGTGAGTGAACAGGAATATCCTCTGGAAACGTATCTGCCATACTGCTCCAGCACTGGTTACGTGCTCTCGACTGATGTCGCCTACCGAGTTTGGAACGTTGTGAATACCGTCCCGAAATTGAAACTCGAGGACATTTTCGTCGGTCTCTGTCTGGCTAAGTTGAAGATAGCGCCGGTGGAACTCCACTCACGGCAAACTTTCCACATTTCAAAGGTCCCATTTTCTGTTTGTGACTTTTTGTAAATTCGTGGCCTCTCATGGGGTGAAACCCTCCAACTGCTGATCTACTGGAAGGGACTGGCAGATGTGGAAACTGAGGATTGCCGTGGAGATACATCAAGGAGGCCACCTTGTCATTTGCCGCTACAAATGCCACTTGCTCCAGTCCATTTATTGAGAGGCATCACTGCATGCTGTCTGAACCCATCACTGCTGCTGCTGGGGTGCAGGCAGAATACTCACTGCCCCTCCAAAATAAGCTGTGTCAAGTGCGTTAAGGTGTTTCTCGGAGATTCGACAAGGTGTAACGGTTATCTACCCTTTATTGGAATTTGTAGATCTCCATTGATTCGCTACATTCTGTTCACTTTTAGGAAGGTTATCTCTAGTATAGACTACCATGCTGCAATTACATGCTCCTTCCCGTTGTGGTGCTGACGAGCCTCAGTTTGACATCTCCCACTTCCTCCGCCTGTATGACAGAGAAGCCAAATCCACATCTCCGCTTCCCAAATTGCCATTTACCTCGATTTATGACGACAAATAATAATATAAAATCAAGATATGTAAAGTTGTTTATTTTTAAGGGAGTTGGCAATTGAACCAGAGAAAAGATTAGATGAATTTTTCTCTCACAGCGACTTCTTATGATCTAGAATGCAGTGCTTTGAAATGGTGGTGGAAGCAGTTTCAATAGTAACTTTCAAAATTAATTCGATAAATACTTCAAGGGGAAATCGTGCTGGGCTTTAGGGAAGGAGCAGAGGAGTGGGACTAAATAGAGGCTCTTTCACAGAGCCAGCACAGAAACAACTTTCTTGATCAACCAATAAATGTAATCAAAGAGCTTGTTGAAAATAATGTCTGTCATTTTTTTCAGTAATTGTAATGTCTAATCTTCAAAATAAGAATCTAAATAAAAACAAAAACATCATTTTCGCATCAACATCATTCAATGTAATGATTGCATTGTATTAAATATTTATTTTAGGGCCTTCCATGAAGATTTACCTTCAAAGCCTCAGCATATCTCAAAATCTTGGGTTTACACGAAGATTTTTAACCTTTGAATTGTTAAATAAATCTTTCAAAGTCACATGTACATTCTAAGATGTTCGAATTTCTGGATCCCCGAAAGCCATGTTTCATATTTCCCCCAACTACCTAACAACAGTGCCGTTCTCTGTGTTCACAAACTTTTAGGCCACATTCCCTGTGCTCGCTGATCCCAGGTCTGGACTCAGTGCTCTGCCACCCTGAGATCCCCAATCATTTTCCCAGGGTCCTAAAACAAATGCTAAACCGTGAAACCTCAATGTACAAAAAAAAGTCGCTCTTACAAAATGGAAACTATCCATTCCGCCCTATCAGTCAATTACTTTCTTTATCCTCCACACGAGCAAATAGCTCCATGTTGACCGCCCCTGTTCCAAAACAATTTGCGAATTTCAAGGTAATTGACAGGAGAACGAGTGACGTCATGAGGAAATATTATTTTTGTACAGTGAGTTGTTGTTATCGGGAATGCAACACCTGAAAGGGTGGTGGGGACAGAATCAATAGTAAATTGCAAAATGGAATTGGAAACGGCACCACCCACTGCTGTAAAATCTGTCTCATGGAATGTTATGAAACAATGAGAGTTATTCTGTCCCGTTACAAGTTTAAATGTCCCTGTACTCCTAAGTTATAGGAAGGGGCAGTCTCTCACTTTATTTCCCCATTAAACTGGATCCACAACGAATTTAGGTGTAACTTGCGCGAAACAGAAGTTCTCTCCCCGAGCGGGGCCTCACACACAGATGGAAGATTAACTGATATTCTGGGGTTAATTGTCCCCGTTTAACTATAAGATGATGCCACGATAAGGGGTTACTCAATGCGGCAAATGTATTTGGAGATTTGTCATGGTTCATGTCGGGACAAGTGACAAAGGGCAAAAAGGGCGGAGTTCTAGCTGTGGGTATATGTGGAGTGAGGAGCTAAATTATCAACCAGGTCTACAAGTATTCTAATCTCAGCATTATTACCCGGGCCACGTTCTAATTGTTACAGAGACAAACAGACCAGAAAAGTGAACACGTGGCTGGATGAGTGGTGTATGAGGGAGGGGATCCATTTCATGGGGCAAAGTACAGGGCAAAGAGAGAGCCATACCGTTGGAACATGTTGTACCTGAACTAAGATAGAACCAAGGTCCTAGTGGAACGTATAAGTAGCGAGGCAAAAACACATTATTCTCATAAATGGGGTGGGGGGAGGATTCAATCATAAACAACAGTAAAATTTATAATTGAACGATAAAAAGTATAAGAGCAGATTTCAGGTCATGACGTGATGCTCCAGTGAAGGGAGTACTAAAATAATTAAAGCAGTTACAGCAGGCGGGAGAAATAAGAAAGGTGTTAAGTTGAACGGTGTAAGAAAGACCACATCAGGTCAAATACGTGTGCTATACACTAACAATATGGGGTATAAGCAATACACTGAATGAATTGGAGGCTGAAATGTGTCAAATGAATCAGAGTTTGCTGATGATACAAAGTTGGGTGTGAAAGTAAGGTGTGAGGCAAATGCAAAGATGATACAAAGCAATATAGACAGGTTAAGTGAGTGGGAAAGAACATGGCGGAAGGAATATAAGATGGAGATGTGTGACATTATCCACTTTGGTAAGAAAAATAGGAAAACAGAATATTTTAAATGGTGGAAGATTGGGTCATTTTGGACTTCAATGGGAACTAGGTGTCCTTGTACACTGCAATTTAGCCTGCAGGTGCAGTTAGGAAAGCAAATGGCATATTAGCTGTGTGGTGGACCTGCGAGAGGCACAGTCAACGAGAGGAGGATAAAAAGAGCGCAGAGAGGAGGCCTGGGACCGGAGCTGAGCAGCGGACCTGTGAGAGGCACAGAGTCAGGGAGAGGAAGATAAAAAGAGCATGGAGATGAGGCCTGGGATGGGAGCTGAGCGGTGGACCTGCGAGAAGTGCAGAGTCAGCACGAGGAGGATAAAAAGAGCGCTGAGAGGAGGCCTGGGACTGGAGCTGAGCGGCGGAAATGCGAGAGGCACATTTTCAGGGAGAGGATGATATAAAGAACATGGAGAGGAGGCCTGGGACCAGAGCTGAGCGGCGGACCTGCGAGAGGCACAGAGTCAGCGAGAGGAGAGAGAGAAGTAAAAATAATTGAAGTGTGACATCACCAGAAAGCAGGTAAGTGATTGGTTGGTGAATATTTCGCTCTTGCTCGCTTTTTTCCAAATTTAATTTCAGTGTATTAAAATTTCTGGGGTCTCTGTTGTATAGCGGGAAGTGCTGGTAAAGAAGGGCCCTTGAGTAAATAATTTAATTGTAGTGTAATTAGTGGTATTGATTTGATTAAATTTAATTTGAATTAATTAAAGGGTAATTAATGGCAGGACTGCTCGGCTCCGTGGCATGCTCCTCCTGCTCTATGTGGGAAATCAGGGACACTTGCTGTGTCCCTGCTGATCAAATGTGCGGGAAGTGTATCCAGCTGCAGCTACAATCAGACCACATTGTGGCGCTGGAGCTGCGAATGATTATACACTGAAGCATTCACGATGCTGAGCACATCGTGGATAGCATGTATAGGGAGTTGGTCACACCGCAGGTAAAGGCTGCACAGGCAGGAAGGGATTGGGTGACAACCAGGCAGAGTAGTAGGCGCAGCAGGTAGTGCAGTGGTCCCCTGTGGCCATCCCACTTTCAAACAGATATACCACTTTGGATATTGTTGAGGGGGTTGGGTTTTCGGGAGAAGGCAGCAGCAGCCAACTTTCTGGCAGCATGGGTAGTCATGCTGCACAGGATGGGAGGAAAATGTACGGGAGAGCTATAGTGATAGGGTATGCCATTGTAAGAGGAATAGACAGGCGTTTCTGTGGCCACAAATGAGACTCCGCAATGGTATGTTGCCTCCCTGGTGCAAGGGTCAAGGATGTCTCAGAGCGGCTGCAGGGCATTCTGGAGGTGGAGGGTGAACAGCCAATTGCCGTAGTGCAGGTATGTACCAACGATATATGTAAAAAACGGGATGAGGTCCTAAAAGATGAATATAGGGAGTTAGGAGGTAAATTAATAAATAAGTTCTGAAAGGTAGTAATCTCAGGATTGCTACCAGTGCCACGTGCTAGTCAGTGTAGAAATAGAAGGATATTCAGATGAATTCTAGGCTAGAAGAATGGTGCAAGGGGGAGGGATACAAATTTATGGGACAATAGAACCAGTTCTCGGGGAGGTGGGACAAGTACAATGTGGACGGATTGCACCTGGGCAGGCCCGGAACCGATGTCCTAGGGGCAGTGTTTGCTAGTGCTGTTGGGGAGGGTTAAAACTAAAATGGCAGGGGGCTGGGAAGCTGTGCAGGGTGACAGAGGAAAGGTAAGCAATGGATGGAAACAAAAGACAGGAAGGAGAAAAGCAAAAGTGGAAGCCAGAGAAATCAAGTGTGTAAATCAAACAGGGCCACATTGAAGAATAATTCTAAAAGGACTAAGAGTGTTAAAAAATCAAGTCTGAGATCTTTGAGTTTAATGTGAGGAGCATTCATAATAAGGTGAATGAATTAGTTGCGTGAATAGATGTAAACGGGTATGAGATAATTAGGATTATGAAGACTTAGCTCCAGGGGGGCCAAGACTGGGAATTGAAAATCCAGGGGTATTCAATATTCAGGAAGGAGAGGAAAAAAGGAAACGGAGTTGGAGTAGCATTGCTGGTTAAAGAGGAGATAGAGTCATAGGCCTAGAAATTCCCTTGGGTTTGCGCCCATTTAGGGGCGCAAGAGTGGGTTGCGCCGGAAGTTGCATCGCCGCTGAAATTAGGTGGGCCTTTAAATCGGCGTAAGCCGGTAGCGCTGCGCCAGCACCGATGACGTCATCGGTGTGAGCAGCGCCCCGGTACCACCCGAAACCACGCTGATCCCCATCTTCAGTAGCGGCTGCCTCTTCCCTGGCGGCCGCTAACAACGTTTTAAAAACCTGGCCGTCCTGCCGCCTTAGCGGCGCTAGTTAAGGCGGAGGTGCGGCCGGCCGCTTTTTCGGCGGCCGCCTGGCCGCACCTCCTTCCCCGGCCTCCTCCACCCCCCCCCCCGCGGCATTGCCGGCTGGTTTCCTTGGAGCCTGGCACTTCTCCGTTGTGCCGGGCTCTTTTGCCGGAACTTGGAACGGGGCTCCGGCCGTTGCATGCACCTCCCCCTTAAGAGAAGGGGGAGGCCTGCAGTACAGCAGCCTGCCACATCGCATCGGGAGGCGCAGCGGGACCGGGAGCGCTGAAATTCACTTTCAGCGCCCCAAGCGGGGCGGGCACACCCTGTTCTAGCGCCCGCTTCCGCTTTTGGGCGCTGAAATTGAATATGGGGCGGGTATATCTGGCTCCGCGGCGGGCGGTAAATTTCCGGCGGAAACGTGCTGGCGGGCCGAAACCCAATTTCTAGGCCATAGAGTTATACAGCATGGATAGAGGCCCTTAGGCCCATCGTGTCCGCGCCGGCCATCAAGCCCTGTCTAACCTAATCCCATATTCCAGCCTTTGGTCCGTAGCCTTGTATGCTATGGCATTTCAAGTGCTCATCCAAATGCTTCTTAAATGTTGTGAGGGTTCCTGCCTCCACAACCCTTTCAGGCAGTGAGTTCCAGACTCCAACCATCCTCTGGGTGAAAAAGTTATTTCTCAAATCCCCTCTAAACCTCCCGCCCTTTACCTTGAATCTATGCCCCCTAGTTATTGACCCTTCTACTAAGGGAAAAAGCTCCTCAGGATCCATCCTATCTATGCCCCTCATAATTTTGTACACCTCAATCATGTCCCCCCTCAGCGTCCTCTGCTCCAAGGAAAACAAACCCAATCTGCCCAGTCTCTCTTCATAGCTGAAGCGCTCCAGCCCTGGTAACATCCTGGTGAATCTCCTCTGCACCCTCTCCAAAGCGTTCACATCCTTCCTGTAGTGTGGCGACCAGAACTGCACACAATATTCCAGCTGTGGCCTAACCAGTGTTTTATACAGCTCCATCATAACCTCCTTGCTCTTATATTCTATGCCTCGGCTAATGAAGGCAAGTATCCCATATGCCTTTTTTACCACCTTATCCACCTGTTCCGCCGCCTTCAGGGATCTGTGTACTTGCACACCCAGATCCCTCTGACCCTCCGTCTTGCCTAGGGTCTTACCATTCATTGTGTATTCCCTTGCCTTGTTAGTCCCCCCAAAGTGCATCACCTCGCACTTTTCCGGGTTAAATTCCATTTTCCACTGTTCCGCCCATCTGATCAACCCATCTATATCGTCCTGCAGACTGAGGCTACCCTCCTCGCTATTTACCACCCTACCAATTTTTGTATCATCCGCGAACTTACTGATCATACCTTTTACATTCATATCCAAGTCATTCATGTAGACCACAAACAGCAAGGGACCCAGCACCGATCCCTGTGGTACCCCACTGGCCACAGGCTTCCAGTCACAAAAACAACCTTCGACCATCACCCTCTGCCTTCTGCCACAAAGCCAGCTTTGTATCCGATGTGCCAAGGCACCCTGGATTCCATGGGCTCTTACCTTCTTGACCAGTCTCCTGTGCGGGACTTTATCGAAGGCCTTACTGAAATCCATGTATTCCACATCCACTGTGTTACCCTCATCCACACACCCAGTCACCTCCTCAAAAAATTCAATCAAATTAGTCAGACATGATCTTCCCTTGACAAAGCCATGTTGACTATCCCTGATTAATCCTTGCCTCTCCAAGTGGAGACTAATTTAGTCCCTCAGAATTTTTTCCAATAATTTTCCTACCACTGATGTTATGCTCACTGGCCTGTAGTTCCCCAGTTTTTCCCTACATCCCTTCTTGAATACTGGTACTACATTAGCGGTTCTCCAGTCCTCTGGCACATCCCCTGTGGCCAGAGAGGTCCTGAATATATGTGTTAGAGCCACCGCAATCTCTTCCTTTGCCTCACACAGCAGCCTGGGATACATTTCGTCCGGGCCTGGGGATTTATCCATTTTTAGGCCTGCTAAAACCGCCAATACCTCCTCCCTCTCGATGTTAATATGTTCGAGCATATCACAGTCCCCCCGCCCTATTTCTATGTCTACATCGTCCTTCTCCATAGTGAAAACAGATGCAAAAAATTCATTTAGAACCCCTCCTACATCTTCCGGCTCCACACACAGATTGCCACTTTTGTCCCTAATGGGCCCTATTTTTTCCCTAGTTATCCTCTTACCCTTAATATGCTTATAAAACATCTTAGGATTTTCCTTTATTTTGCTCGCCAGTGTTATTTCATGGCCCTCCGTGATCTCCGAATTTCATTTTTAATTATCCCCCTGCACTTTTTGTACTCCTCTAGGGCTTCCTCCGTCATTAGCCTTTTGTATCTGCCAAAAGCCCTCCTTTTTTTCCGAATCCATTCTCGTATATCCCCTGACATCCAAGGTTCCCTGTGGTTTTTGGAACCACCCTTGACCTTTACGGGAACATGTTGCCACTGTATGATCTCAATCTCCCTTCCGAAAGCCTCCCATTGCTCCGATGCAGATTTTCCTACAAGTAGCTGATCCCAGTCCATTTTGGCCAGATCCTGCCTTATCCCATTAAAATCGGCCTACCCCCAATTTAGAACCGTTATTTCCGGCCCATCCCTGTCTTTTTCCATGACCACCTTAAATCTCACCATATTATGGTCACTGTCACCAAAGTGCTCACCTACTAGCACTTTTTCCACTTGGCCGGCCACATTCCCTAGAGTTAGGTCCAGTACCGCCCCCTCTCTTGTCGGACTTTCTACATGCTGGCTCAAAAAGCTCTCCTGGATGCTCTTTAAGAATTCTACACCCTCTGAGCCTTTCACACTCTGACTATCCCAGTTAATATTGGGGAAGTTGAAATCCCCCATTATTATTACCCTATTATTTGCACATTTCTCTGAGATTTGCCTACATATCTGTTCCTCTATCTCCCCCTGACTGTTTGGAGGCCTATAGTACACTCCCAGCAAAGTGCTTGCCCCCTTTATGTTTTTAAGCTCCACCCATATGGCCTCATTAGAGGAACCTGCTAATATATCATCCCTCCTCACTGCAGTAATTGACTCCTTAATTAATATTGCGACACCCCCTCCTCTTATACCTCCCCCTCTTTCTCGCCTGAAGATTCTGTACCCCGGAATATTGAGCTGCCAGTCTTGCCCCTCCCTCAACCATGTCTCCGTGATAGCAACAACATCATACTCCCATGTGTTTATCAACACCTTCAGTTCATCCACCTTATTTGCAAGACTCCTTGCATTAAAATAGATGCCATCCAGCCTTGCCCTTATATATTTGCCCTGTCTACCAAGCTGACTTGTTTTTTTCTCTATAATTGGCAGCACATCACCCCCTATTTCAGCTCCCCTCTGTATCCCATCCCCCTGCCAAGTTAGTTTAAACCCCCCCACAACAGTGCTAGCAAACCACCCCGCAAGGATATTTGTCCCGCTCTGGTTCAGGTGCAACCCGTCTGATTTGTACAAGTCCCACCTTTCCCAGAAGCAGGTCCAGTGATCCAGGAAAGTAAAACCCTCCCTCCTACACCAAATATTTAGCAACGCATTCATCTGCTCTATCCTCCTATTCCTATACTCACTAGCACGTGGCACTGGGAGTAATCCAGAGATTACAACCTTTGAGGTCCTGCTCTTTAATCTGTTACCTAGCTCCCTAAATTCTTGATGCAGGACCTCATCCCCCTTCCTACCTATGTCGTTGGTCCCAATGTGGACCACAACCTCTGCCTGCTCATCCTGCCCCTTAAGAATGCCCTGTAGCCGCTAAGTGACATCCATGACCCTGGCCCCAGGGGGCAACAAACCATCCTGGAGTCACGTTTGCGGCCACAGGAACGCCTATCTGTTCCCCTTACGATAGAATCCCCTACCACTATTGCTCTCCCACTCTTTTTCCTCCCTTTCTGAGCAGCAGAAGCGTCCCTGGTGCCAGGAAGCTGGCTGCTGCTGCCTTCCCCTGGTGAGTCATCCCCCTCAACAGTATCCAACTTGGTATACCTGTTTGAAAGGGGGATGACCGCAGGGGTTCCCTGCACTTCCTGCCTACCTCCGTTGCTCCGCCTGATGGTCACCCAATTTCTTTCTGCCTATGCAGCCGTACTCTGCGGTGTGAACAACTCGCTAAACATGCTATCCACGACCCTCTCAGCATCGCGCATGCTCCAAAACTCATCCACCCGCAGCTCGAGCGCCGCAATGCGGTCTACAAGTAGCTGCAGCTGGATGCATTTCCTGCACACATGGTCACCAGGGACACTGGCAGCGTCCCTGACTTCCCACATGGAGCAAGAGGAGCAGAACACGGGTCTGAGCTCTCCTGCCATGATTACTCCTTTAATTAATTTAAAAATTTATTCAACACCCCAGTTACAGCAATAGTAAGGAAGAATATTAGCTCCGATGGTGTGGAAACTGTATGGGAAGAGCTGAGAAATATCAAGGGGAAGAAACAGTTAGTGGGAGTTGTATGCAGGCCCCCAAACAGTAATGCTGAGTTTGGGGATGGCATTTACCGGGATATTAGAGCAGCCTGCAATAAAGGCAGTGCAGATATCATGGTTGACTTTAATCTACATATAGATCGAGCTAACCAAATTAATAACAATACTGTGCAGGAGGAATTCGTAGAGTGTATACGGGATGGCTTCCTGGACCAATATGTTGAGGAACCGACTTGAGATCAGGCCATCTTAGACTGGGTATTATGCAATGAGAAAGGATTAATTAACAATCTTGTTGTGCGAGGCCTTTTGGGGAGGAGCGATCAAAATATGGTAGAATTCATCATTAAAATGGAGAGTGAAGCAGTTGACTCAGAGACTAGACTCCTGAATTTAAATAAAAGAAACTACGAGGTTATGTGGCATGAGTTAGCTGGGATCGATTGGGGAACGATACTTAAAGGGCTGACGGGGTATAGGCAAAGGCAAACATTTAAAGATCGCATGGATGGATGAACTCACAAATTTGTTCATCCCTCCTTGTCATAAAATAAAACAAAAAAGGTGGCTCAACCCTGGTGACAAGATAAATTAGGGATAGCATAAGAACCAAGGAGAGGACATATAATTTGGCCGGAAAAAGCAGCAAACCTGAGGATTGGGAGCAGTTTATGATTCAGCAAAGGAGGACAAAGGGATTAATTAAGAGGGTTAAAACAGATTATGAGAGCAAGCTGGCTGGAAACATAAAAACTGAGTGTAAAAGTTTCTATAGATATGTGAAGAGAAAAAGTTACGTGAAGTCAAGCGTAGGCCCCTTGCAGTCAGAATCAGAGGAATTTATAAAGGGGAACGAAGAAAAGGCAGGCCAATTAAATACATACTTTGGTACTGTCTTCACAAAGGAGGACACAAATAACCTCCCAGTGATCTCGGGGAACATAGGATCTAATCAGAGGGAGGAATTGAATGACATCAGCATTTGAAGGTAAGTGGTGTTAGGGAAATTGACGGGATTGAAGGCTGATAAATCCCCAGGGTCTGATAATCTACATCCTAGGGTACTTAAGAATGCCCTAGAAATAGTAGCTGCATTGCTGCTCATCTTACAAAGATCTATAGATGCTGTAACAGTTCCCATGGAACTCCACTATTTAAAAAAGCTGGTAGAGAGAAAACGGGGAATAATGGTCTGGTAAGTCTGACATCGGTAGTGGGGAAAATGCTAGAGTCCATTATAAAAGATGTAAAAGCAGAGCACTTGGAAAACAGTGACAGGATCGGACAAAGTCAACATGTATTTACAAAAGGTAAATCATGCTTCACTGATCTACTGGAAATTTTTGAGGATGTAACTGGTAGAACGGTGGCATAGTGGTTAGCACTGTTGCCTCACAGCGCCAGGGACCCGGGTTCGAATCCGGCCTCGGTCGACTGTCTGTGTGGAGTTTGCACATTCTCCCCGCGTTTGCATGGGTTTCCTCCGGGTGCTCCGGTTTCCTCCCACAGTCCAAAGATGTGCGGGTTTGGTTAATTGGCTATGATAAATTGACCCTTAGTGTTAGGGGGATTAAATACATGGGGTTACGGGGATAGGGTGGGATATGTGTAGGGGTTACGGGGATCGGGTGGGATATGTGTCGGTGCAGGCTCGATGGGCCGAAATGGCCTCTATCTGCACTGTGGGGTTTCTGTGATTCTGTGATTCTGTGAACATATAAGGGAGAACGTGTAGATGTGGTGTATTTAACTTTCAGAAGGCTTTCGATAAGGTCCCGCATAAGAGATTAGCGTGCAAAGTTAAAGCACAAGGGATTGGGGGTAAGGTACTGTCTTTGATAGAGAACTGGTTGGCAGACAGGAAGCAAAGAGTTGGAATAAACGGGTCTTTTTCCGAGTGGCAGGCAGTGACAAGTGGAGTACCGCAGGGATCGGTGCTAGGACCCCAACTATTAACAATATATATAAATGATCTAGCCGAGGGAACTAGATGTAATATCTTCAAGTTTGCAGATGACAAAAAGCTGTGTGGGCGTGTGTGCTGTGAGGAGTGTGCCGAGAAACTCCTGAATTATTTGGACAGGTTGGGTGATTGGGCAGATGCATGGCAAATGCAGTATAATGTGGATAAAGGCGCGGTTTTCCACTTCGGTGGCAAAACAGGAAGACAGATTATTATCTGAACGGCCATTGATTGGGAAAAGTGGAAGTGCAACGAGGCCTGAGTGTCCTTGTGCACCAGTCGCTGAAGGTAAGCATGAAGGTGCAGCTGGCGGTTAAGAAGGCATATGTTATGTTGGCCATCATAGCGAGAGGATTAATGTACAGGAGCAAGGATGTCTTGCTGCAGTTTTACAGGGCCTTGGTGAGACCACACCTTCAGTATTGTGTGCAGTTTTGGTCGCCTTATCTGGGGAAGGATGTTCTTGCAATGGAGGGAGTGCAGCGAAGATTCACCAGACTGATACTTGGGATGGCAGGAATGACGTATGAGGAGAGATTGGGTCGATTAGGCATGTATTCGCTAGAGTTTAGAAGAATGAGAGGGGAGCTCATTGAAACTTATAAAATTCTAACAGGACGAGACACACTAGATGCAGGAAGGATGTTCCCGATGGCGGGGGAGTCCAGAACCAGGGGTCATTGTCTAATGATAAGGTGTAAGCCAATTGGGACAGAGATGAGTAGGAATTTCTTCACCCAGAGAGTGGTGAACGTATGGAATTCTCTACCTCACAAGGCAGTTGATGCCAATTCATTAAATATATTCAAGAACGAGTCAGATATATTTCTTAAGGCTAAAGGGATCAAGAGATAAGGGGAGTAAACAGGGACATGGTACTGAATTTGGATGATCAGCCATGATCTAATTAAATGGCAGAACAGGCTCGAGGGGCCGAATAGCCTACTCCTGCTCTTATCTTTTTTGTTTCTATGTTTCTATTACAAACCCAGTTAGAACATGTAATTAATCTTTTCAAAAGTGTAAATTATTGTTTAAAATAATTATTTCATAAACTTCATAGTTATTTTAAAAATGTGATTTTTTAAAATTTTATTGAAGTTTTGTTGATGTTTTGGGGCTTATAGTATTTATAGGTTTGACAGCTCTTCCTGTCCAATTTATGAATGAAGCCTTCCCTGCTACCATTGGTTCTCCATGGCCCACATGATCCCAGGGGATGCTTTGAACTAACTGCGCCCCTGGGATACGCAAGCACTGTGCACCGGCAGTTGGAGGTGGCCCAGGATTGGAATACCACGGGGGCCCACAGCACAACGACCAGCGCGCAAGATAAGTGCAGATCAGAGGCTTGTGCCCGCGGGTAGCCTCTGACCCGAATTTCTGGACCTTTGTGTCTGTTAAGATCCCCTTGTTATGCACTTACTCTCATTCAAAACCTTTTGGACACCTATTGTACAATCGCTGGCTGCCATCCAAAAGCCGTCAAATCAAATCACAGACATGCCACGTCCGCTCCTACTTGGCTTACTCAGGTTCTAGACATAAGAGCGTATTATATCAACTGTTTTTGACCAACAAGACACATATTTGGGGTAATTGTGGCAATACAACGGCACATGTCTCCAGTTTGCAGAGATATAGCGTCCTAGCTGTTCCTGTGAAAGGCTTAGGTTTTACTTTCACTGGAGACTTCGTAACATTCCATTACAGTGGCAGCTACACCTGACCTTGCCTCTCAGGCGAGCTGCACTCTATGTATCATCCTTACTGTGGCTAATATCCACCTTTCACCCACAACGTCCCTATTCAGCTATAGCAATTCTCTTTCTCACCCATAAGCTTACAGCATAAGTACATAATTTTAATTATGTGCAAAATGATTACATATATATAATTCAGGTTACCATTACATAAAAATGATGATAACAGACTTCTACATTTAATTCATACTCACGATTATAACCTCATTACAGATGATTGGAGTGGAGGCAGTTATAGAGTGGTGTTCCCCAGAGGTCTGTACAAGGACCACTGCTTATCTTGATATATATTAATGGCTTGGGTTTACAGGGAATAATTTCAAAATTTGCAGATGACACAAAACTTGCAAGTATAGTGAACAGTGGGGAAGATAGTGATTGACTTGAAGAAGACATAGGCAGGCTGGTGAAATGGGCAGACACGTGGCAGATGAAATTTAATGCAGGAAATTGTGAAGTGTTACATTTTGGTAGGAAGAACGAGAAGAGGCAATATAAACTAAAGTGTGCAATTCTAAAGTGGGTGCATCAATAGCGAGACCTGAAGGTGTAGGTGCTCAAATAGTTGAAGGTGGCAGGGCAGTTTGAGAAAGCGGTTAATGAAACATTCGGTATCCTGAGCTTCATAAATAGAGGCATAGAGTAAAAAAGCAAAGAAGTTATAAAGAAAGTTTATAAAACTCTGGTTCAGCATGAACTGGAGTATTGTGTCCAATTCTGGGCGCCACACTTAAGCAAGAATGTGCCGGCCTTAGAGATGTTGCAGAAAATAATTCCGAGAATGATTCCAGGGATGAAGGACTCCAGTTACGTGGATAGACTAGAAACACCGGGGTTATTCCCCTTAGAGTAGAGAAGGTTGAAAGTAGATTTGATAGATATATTCAAAATCATGAGGGGTTTAGACAGAGTAGATAGAGAGAAACTGTTCGCATTGGCGAAAGGGTCGATGAACCAGAAGACACAGATTTAAGGTGATTGGGAAAAGAAAAAAAAGCGACATGAGAAATATTTTTTATGCAGTATGTGGTTAGGACATGGAATGCACTGCCTGAAAGGTTGGTGGTGGCAGACTCCATCAGGGCTTTCAAAAGGGAATTGGATAAATACCTGAAGAAAAAAATGCATGGCTACGAGGAAAGGGCGGGGAAGTGGGACTAGCTCAAGTGCACCTGCACAGAGCCAGCACGGGCCCGACCGGCCGAATGGCCTCTTTCTGTGCTGTAAATATTCTGTGTTTCTATGATTATAGATATTTATTATTATAAGATATTAAATCAATATTCTAAAATCCAATTAATGCATGATGATCTTGCACCATGTGTTAAGTCTGTGTGTTATAGTGAGAATTGCTACACAGACCATAAGAGTAAATTTTAACAGGACATTACTAGTCGAAGGTCAGGGCGGAACTGCCCAATAAATCATTACACAGCACTTATATACCGGTGTGGCCACCACCGGTATTACAGTATACAGCAGCCAAGATAAAGTTGTGCAACTCGTAAACTAGTTCTCTTAAAGGTGGAACGGTTACATACACCACAATCCTCCCTTTTTAGCTTAAAAGTATATATTCCCCATTAACATAACATAATAACATATATACACAACTGCATGTAAAAACAGTTCACAGATTCAGTCTCTCTGGAGGCTTCCTGACTCGGTCCGGATAACGCCTCGGTGGTGTAGTAGTTTTCGGTGGTGTAGTAGGTTCTTTTGGCAAGGTCAATTCGGCTTGAATGCCAGTGTCGGGTTCATCTGATTCTAGTATCACCGGATCGGAGGTAGATACTATGGGTATCTCTGCTTCATCATTAGGCGTATAGAGTTGTGGAGTAGGTTGTCCCTTTTTGGATGACTCTATGATCTGGTCAACATGGCGCCTTATTATGCTTTCACCAATGTCCACGGTATACATCAGTGGTCCTAGTCATGTGCAACTAGTTCCAGGCTGTCATTTCTCGGTACGGTAGTCCCGGGCCAAAACTTGTTGACCTATCTGGGAGGTTCTAGTTGGCCTTTCATTCATGCCTTGAAATTGCCGGTTCTCTACGTTCCTTATGATATTTGGCTTGATCAAATCCAGCCGGCATCTTAGCCTTCTATTGAAAAACATCATGGCGGGAGTTTGGTTTGTAACCACGTGTTGCATTTCTGTACGCCAACAAGAAGTTATCTACCTTATGTTGTAGATTTATGTCTTCATTACCCATGGCGTTTATGGCCTTCTTGAAGGTCTGGACAAACCTTTCAGCTAATCCATTGGTGGCGGGATGGTATGGGGCGGACGTGTAGTGCTTAACCCCATTGTTTTTTAAGAACTTTCTGAATTCTTCGGACACAAATTGTGGTCCATTATCAGAACAGATCTGTTCCGGCAGCCGATTCCTGGCAAATATGGTCCTTAATACTGTGATGGTTTTTTCCGTGGTGGTGGAGGACATCTTTATTACCTCCGGCCACTTGGAGTGTGCATCCACCACGATTAAGAACATTGAGTCCATAAATGGACCAGCAAAGTCGATATGTACCCTTTGCCATGGAGATGAGGGCCACTCCCATGGATGTAGAGGGGCTTGTGGTGGGGCGTTTTGGACCTTTTGACATCCTAGACAGCTCTTGGTCATTTCTTCGATGTCTCCATCGATACCTGGCCACCACACAAACGCTCTGGCTAAGTTCTTCATTTTCACTCCACCCAGATGCCCCTCGTGAAGCTCCTTTTGCACTTTATCCTGGAGTTTGGGTGGAATCACCACTCTGGATCCACACATCAAAGTTCCTCGGCACACTAACAGCTGTTCTCTTCCTTGCGAGAATGCTGGCAACAATGGTTCGCCATGTGCTGGCCATCCCTTCACCGTTAAATCGTAGACTCGTGAGAGAGTCGGGTCATTTCTCGTTTCCTTTTCAATGGTAGAATTTGTTACTGGTAGACATTCCACTATGGTTGAGTGGAACATCTCCACTGGGTCCACTGTAGGCGCCTCTTCTACCGTTGGCAATGGTAGGCGCGATAAACCGTCAGCTTTCCCATGCTGTTTTGACCCTTTGTATTCTATGTCATATTGGTGTGCCCCTAGGAAAAGGGACCACCTCTGTAGCCTTTGCGCTGTCATGATGGAAACGCCCTTTTTAGGGTTGAATATGGATACCAACGGCTGGTGGTCTGTCAGCAGTGTAAACTTCTTGCCCTGCAGGTAATGATTAAACTTCTTTACTCCCCACACAAGGCTGAGATCCTCCCTATCTATCTGAGCATAGTTGCGCTCAGCGGAGGTCAATGATCTGGATGCAAATGCGACTGGCCTTTCCGAGCCATTTGGCAACTTGTGTGAGAGTACTGCTCCAATACCATAACGAGAAGCATCACAAGCTAAACGAATAGGTAGCATTGGGTTGAAGTGAGCCAACACTTCCTCTGAGGTGATCAATGCCTTGCTTTTGCGAAGGGCTTTCTTACAGTCCTCGCTCCACTTCCATGGTACTTCTTTCTGCAATAGAGCATTCAGCGGATGCAGCACCATGGATAGATTTGGCAGAAACTTATGGTAATAGTTAATCAACCCTAGGAACGACCTCAACTGGGATACATTTTCCGGAGCGGGAGCCTTCACAACAGCTTCGATCTTGTCAGGTGACTTGTGCAGCCCCTCCTGGTCAGTGACATGACCACAGTACGAGATCCGTTTCTGAAAGAACTCACATTTCTGGCGATTAACTCGAAGGCCATATTCCTTCAACCTGGTGAGCACCAGTTTCAAATTTGCAAGGTGTTCCTCATCGTCATCTCCTGTAATCGGGATATCGTCCAAATAACATTGAGTGCTTGGAATTCCCTGTAATACCTGCTCCATGGCCCTCTGCCAAATTGCTGGAGCCGAAGCCACTCCAAAAACCAGTCTATTATATTGATACAAGCCTCTGTGCGTGTTGATTGTGAGATACTGGCGCGACTCTTCCTGAACTTCCATCTACAAGTACGCTTGCGCCAGGTCTATCTTGGTGAAGTGTTTCCCGCCAGACAATGAAGCAAAGATATCCTCAATCCACAGAAGCGGATATTGCACCGTGTGAAGCACTGGATTAACTGTGATCTTGAAGTCTCCACAGATGCGGACCTTCCCCGGTTCCCCTGGCTTGTTACTCAATGAACGCTTCATGACGGGAACAATGGGCGTGGCCCACTCACTCCAGTCCACCTTAGACAGTACTCCTGAACGTTCAAGCCCTTCCAGCTCAGCTTCCACAACAGGTCGTATCGCATAAGGTACCGGTCTGGCTTTGAAAAATTTTGGGTTTGCATGTTCTGCAATCTTGATTTTTGCCTTAATTCCTCTCAGTGTTCCCAGTCCCTGTTGGAACACCTCTTTAGCCTCATCCAATATTCTGGACAATCGTTCAGGTTTGACATCTTTTTTCCCGGAATCTACCGTTATTGCTTTTAGGGAGTGCCAGTCCATATTTATTTTCCTGATCCACTCCCATCCCAGAAGTGGTGGACCTCCCTCAGGTAGTACATATAAGTCCATTCCTTGGTGTTCTTTGCCCTTGTGTATCACCTTGACTTTTATATTTCCGACGGGGTATACTTTTTGCCCCGTGTATGTCTGCAATACTATCTCCGTATCCCGTAGGGGAATATGTGTGAATTACCTTTTGTAATCTTGCTTATTCATGACCGTCAACGCCGATCCGGTGTCCAATTCCATCTTCACTTGGACTCCTGCAATCTGCAGTGTGACCCAGATAGTTTGTCGGTCAGCTTCCTTACTCACATTGTGAATTCTCAGACTACCCATTTCCTTGCTGTTGGAGTCTGAGTCCGAATTCTGTTCATCCGAACTCTTCTCAGCCACCTTATATACCTTTCTGCACTTTTCCTGCGGTGACTTTTTGTTGCTGGTCTTCTTTCCTGACCAGCATACTTTAGCTATGTGACCAAGCTTGCCACATTTTCTACATTCCTGGTTTTTAAACCAGCATTGGTTCTGATCGTGTGTTGTCTTTCCACAATGATAACATTTCGTTGTACCCAAAGCAACTTGAACTACGCTGAGTACCGCTGCCTTCAGCTGCATTTCTGCAGTGCCTCTCACTGCGGCTTCGTGCGATGCTGCAATAGTGACAGCCTTATCAAGTGTAAGATCATTCTCTTCAAGCAGCCGCTTTTGTGTTCCTTCTTTCGACAATCCACACACGAATTTGTCTCTCAGTGCCTCTGTCAGGCTTTCCCCAAACTGACAGTATTTCGCTAGCTTACGCAGTTCAATTAAATACTCCGCATTGCTTTCCTCTTTCAGTTGCATTCTCGCATAAAATTTAAATTGTTCCGCTAACATCAGTGGTGTGGGGTTCAAATGATTCTTCAGGACAGCAACAATATTAGCGAAAGTCTGATCCGCCGGTTTAGCTGGTGATAGAAGATGCTTCAATAGCCCGTATGTCTTCGCACCTATTGAGTTTAGTAAGGTTAGTGCTTTATCTTCATTTGATATTTTATTTGCCTTACAATATATCTCTATGTGTTCTACATACGTGGCCCAATCTTCAACATCGGGATCGAAATCGTTGATGCTACCACGCTTAGGCATCCTCGCAATCTTCTTGAGAAACAAAAAGAAATTTTTCTTTAACTTTTTTTTTTTCAAAATGGCGGTTTCCCGCGCTTGTCTTCTTCCCCGCCTCCGAAAATGGCGGCTTCCCGCGTTTGCCTTTCTCCCCCGCTGGCTGTAACGGCGATTGCCGTATTGCTGCGTTCGCCCTCCCCAGCGGTTTTCAAATCGTGCCTCCCAGCCCCTCTTGCAGTCCGGTCCTTTCCCCCGGCTGCGGCTGAGTTCTCCGCGTTTTTTTTTTATTTTCTCCGCGCCTTACGCTGTCCCGGTCGCTGCGCCTCGCGGCCTCGGTAGCTGCCCGACCTTTCTCTCAACACTGTTGCATCTCCCTGCCCGCTTGCAGCCCGGTCTTTTACACCGGCTGCGTTTGTCACGATCGAGCTCTCTCTCGACGCTGTTGCGTCTCCCAGCCTGCTTGCAGCCCGGTCTCAGCACCTCTGGCCCCGACTTCTGGCCGGCTCTTTTCCCCCGGCCGTGGTCGAGTTCTCCGCCCTTATATCCTCCGTTTTTCCCTCCCCTACTTCACAGCCAACGTGGCCGACTTGCTGCTCGTCGCTGATCGGCTTACCCACCACCGTGATAGAAGGGATGATCACTGCCTGTTGCTGATGGAAGGCTTCGTGCCAAAATTCTTCCTTTGCTCTGCAGACCCAAGTCTTTTCTCAGCAGAATGATGAGGGCGGATGCCTCCTCTCGACGCCCATTAAACTGCCTTGGATGTATCTCTGCTGCAGGGTAAGTTCGTAATCGTCGCCACTGTTACGTCTGTGTGTTATAGTGAGAATTACTACACAGACCACAAGAGTAAATTTTAACAGGACTTTACTAGTCGAAGGTCAGGGCGGAACTGCCCAATAAATCATTACACAGCACTTATATACCGGTGTGGTCACCACCGGTATTACAGTATACAGCAGCCAAGATAAAGTAGAGCAAATCTTAAAATAGTTCTCTTAAAGCTGGAACGGTTACATACACCACACCATGGCTTTACAGTTTCTGGTCTTATCCAATTTTGTGGCTGCTCATGGCCCACGGCGTCTAGTAGAAGCTAAGTTTTGAGCTGTTAATTCTGTTCTGAATCATTTAGCAAGGTGGTAGTGCCACACAACACGTTGGAGGTTCTCCGCAGTGTATAGACGGCACTTTGTCTCGACAAGCACTGTGCGGTATTCTCTCCTAAATGTACTGTCATGGACAGATGCATCTGTGACAAGTAGATTGCTGTGGACGAGGTCAAGTATGTTTTCCCTCGTGTTGTTTCTCTCACCACCTGCCCCAAGCTCAGTCTGGCAGCTGTTGTTATTCATTGATGGGATGTGGGCGTCGCTGGCAGGCTAGGCCTGCATTTAGTGCCCATCCCTATTTGCCCATCAGAAGATGGTGGTGAGCCGCCTGCTTGAACCGCTGCGGGCCATATGGTGTAGGTACACCCACAATGCTGTTAGGAAGGGAGTTACAGGATTTTGGCCCAGCGACAGTGAAGAAACGGCGATACAGGTCCAAGTCAGGATGGTGTGCGGCTTGCAGGGGAACTTGCAGGTGGTGATGTTCCCATGCATCTGCTGACCTTGTCCTTCAAAGTGGTAGAGGTCGCGGGTTTGGAAGGTGCTGTTGAAGGAGCTTTGGCGATTTGCTGCAGTGCATCTTGTGGATGGTTCACACTGCAGCCACAGTGCGCCGGTGGTGAAGGGAGTGAATGTTGAAGGTGGATGGAGTGCCAATCAAGCGGGCTGCTTTATTCTGAATGGTGTCGAGCTTCTTGAGTGTTGTTGGAGCTGCACTCATCCAGGCAAGTGGAGAGTATTCCATCACACTCCTGATTTGTGCCTTGTAGATGGTGGAAAGGCTTTGGGGAGTCAGGAGGTGAGACATTCGCTGCAGAATTCCCAGCCTCTGGCCTGCTCTTGTAGCCACAGTATTTATATGGCTGGTCCAGTTCAGTTTCTGATCAATGGTAACCCCCAGGATGTTGATAGTGGGGGATTCAGCGATGGCAATGCCATTGAATGTCAAGGGGAGATGGTTAGAATCTCGCTTGTTGGAGATGGTCATTGCATGGCACTTGTGTGGTGCGAATGTTACTAGCCACATTTCAGCCCAGGTCTGAATGTTGTCCAGGTTTTGCTGCATATGGACACGGACTGCGTCAGTATCTGACGAGTCTTGAATGGTGCTGAACAGTGTGCAATCATCAGCGAACATCCCCACTTCTGACCTTATGATGGAGGGAAGGTCATTGATGAAACAGCTGAAGATGGTTGGGCCTAGGACACTGCCCTGAGGAACTCCTGCTGTGATGTCATGTGTTTGAGATGAATGACCTCCAACAACCACAGCCAACTTCCTTTGTGCTAGCTATGATTCCAACCAATGGAGAGTTTACCCCTTGATTCCCATTGACTTCAGTTTTGCTAGGGCTCCTTGATGCCACACTCGATCAAATGCTGCCTTGATGTCAAGGGCAGTCACTCTCACCTCACCTCTTGAGTTCAGCTCTGCTGTCCATGTTTGGACCAAGGCTGTAATGAGGTCAGGAGCTGAGTGGCCCTGGCAGAACCCAAACTGAGCGTCAGTTAGCAGGTTATTGCTGAGTAAGTGCCACTTGATAGCACTGTCGACGACACCTTCCATCACTTTGCTGATGATTGAGAGTAGACTGATGGGATGGTAATTGGCCGGGTCAGATTTGTCCTGCTTTTTGTAGACAGGACATACTTGGGCAATTTTCCACATTGTCGGGTAGATGCCAGTGTTGCAGCTTTACTGGCTTTACAGCTTGGCTAGGGGCACAGCTTGTTCTGGAGCACAAGTCTTCAGTACTATAGCCGGAATGTTGTCAGGGCCCATAGCCTTTGCAGAATCCAGTGTCTTCAGCCGTTTCTTGACAACACGTGGAGTGAATTGAATGGGCTGAAGACTGGCATCTGTGATGCTGGGGACCTCTGGAGGAGGCCGAGATGGATCATCCACTCGGCACTTCTGGCTGAAGATAGTTGCAAATGCTTCAGCCTTGTCTTTTGCACTCACATGCTGGGCTCCACCATCATTGAGGATGGGGATATTTTTGGAGCCTCCTACTCCTGTTAACTGTTTAATTGTCCACCACCACTCACAACTGGATGTGGCAGGACTGCAGAGCTTTGATTTGATCCGATGGTTGTGAGATCGCTTAGCTCTGTCTATCGCATGTTGCTTCCATTGTTTGGCATGCAAGTAGTCCTGTGCTTTAGCCTCAACATGTTGACACCTCATTTTTCGGTATGCCTGGTGCTGTTCCCGGCATGCTCCCCTGCACTCTTCATTAAACCAGGGTTGATCTCCCGGCTTGATGGTAATGGTAGAGTGAGGGATGTGCCAGGCCATGAGGTTACAGAGTGTGGTTAAATGCAATTCTGCTGCTGCTGATGGCCCACAGCGCCTCATGGATGCCCAGTTTTGAGTTGTCAGATCTGTTCGAAATCTGTCCCATTTAGCACAGTGGTAGTGCCACACAACACGGTGGAGGGTATCCTCGACATGAAGACGGGACTTCGTCTCCACAAGGACTGTGCGGTGGTCACTTCCACCAATGCTGTCATGGACAGATGCATCTGCAACAGGTAGTTTGGTGAGGACGAGATCAAGTAGGTTTTTCCCTCTTGTTGGCTCCCTCACCTCCTGTCGCAGACCCAGTCTGGCAGCTATATCCTTTGGGACTCGGCTATCTCGGTCAGTTGTGGTGCTACCGAGCCACTCTTGGTGATGGACATTGAAGTCCCCCACCCAGAGGACATTTTGTGCCCCTGCAACTCTCAGTGCTTCTTCCAATTGGTGTTCAACATGAAGGAGTACTGATTCATCAGCTGAGGGAGGGCGGTAGGAGGTTTCCTTGCCCATGTTTGAATTGATGCCATGAGACCTCATGGGGTCCTAAGTCAATGTTGAGAACTCCCAGGGCTACTCCCTCCCGACTGTATACCACGGTGCCACCACCTCTGGTGGGTCTGGACATACCCAGGGATGGTGATGTCTGGGACATTAGTTGTAAGGTATGATTCGGTAATTATGACTATGTCAGGCTGTTGCTTGACTAGTCTGTGGGACAGCTCTCCCAATTATGGCACAAGCCCCCAGATGTTGGTAAGGAGGACTTTGCAGGATTGACAGGGCTGGGTTTGCCATTGTCGTTGCCATTGTCATTTCCCATGCCGAGGTCGATGCCGGGTGGTCCGTCCGGTTTTATTCTTATTGTTTTTCGTAGCGGTTGTTTACAACTGAGTGGCTTGCTAGGCCATTTCAGAGGGCATTAAGAGTCAACCACATTGCTGTGGGTCTGGAGTCACATGTAGGCCAGACCAGGTAAGGACGGCAGATTTCCTTCCCTAAAGGACATTAGTGAACCAGATGGGTTTTTGCAACAATCGACAATGGTATCATCGTCGCCAATACTAAGACTAACATTTAATTCCAGAATTAAATTGAATTGAATTTAAATTCCACCAGCTGCCATGGTGGGATTTGAACCAAATCCTCAGAGCATTTGACTGAGCCTTTGGCTTACTAGTCTAGTGACACAACGACTACACCCCTGCCTCCCCTATATCCTTCTGGAGTCGGCCATTTCGGTCAGTATTGGTGCTCCTGAGCCAGTTTTGAGTTTGAACATTTAGGTCCGCCTCTCAGAGAACATTCTACCCTTAGTGTTTCTTCCAATGGTGTTCAACATGAAAGAGCACTTCTTCATCACTGATGGAGGCTGGTATGTGGTAATCAGCATGAGGTTTGCTTGCCCATGTTTGGCCTGATGGCATGAGACTTCATGAGGGCCGAAGTCAATGTAGAGTATTCCCAGTGCCGCAACTTCACGACTGTTTACCACGCTGTTGGCACATCTTGGAGGTTTCTCCTGCTGATGGGACAGCACATACCCACGGATGGTGATAGAGGAGCCTTGGACGTTAGCTGCCGGACTGGGCTTTTGGCAGGTGGTAAGAGAACAATCACGAGAGTAAAAACTACTTGACCTCGTCCTCACCAACTACCTGTTGCAGATGCATCTGACCATTACAGCACTGATAGCAGTGACCAGCGCACAGTCCTTGTGGAGATGGAATCCCGTGCTAAATGGGATAGAATCAGATAAGATCTAGCAGCTCCAAGCTGGGCTCGGTGAGGCGCGTGGCCATCAGTAGCAGCAGCATTGTATTGCACCTGAATCTGTAAACTCATGGCACGGCATATCCCCCATTGTGCTGTTACCATCAAGCCAGGGCCTTTGCAACATTCTTCAGCAAGTATTGCCGAGTGGATGAACCATCTCGGCCTGCTCCTGAGAGCGCCACCTTCACAATAGCCCAGAAATTCGGGTCTCCATGGGTGAGTACGCACAGGGTACTCACCCGTAAGCCCAATGGAAGTGCCGGTTTCCTGCATGCACTGCGCATGCGCGGGAAACCGGCACTTCTGGCCCCCTGAACGAAGGGGTTCAGAGGTCGAACGCGTGCACGGGAGAGGCTGCGCGTGCGCATGAAACTTAGGGCTTTTTGCAAGTTTTCCCAGGAGGGTATGTCTCCAGAAGTTAGACATGTAAAAAGCAGGCGTAAGGGCTGCTTTTTACAAGGAAAGTGGTGAATTAATTAAAATTAAAACATTTTTTTCCACAGGTTTATTATTTTTATATACTTTAAAGCAAGGTAAGTTTATTTTTAGCCCCGATAGAAAATAAAATTATTTTTTTCAAAAATTTAAATTATTGTTTAAAATAGTTATTTCATGTAATTTTTAGTTTATTTAAAAAATGTGAATTTTCAAAACATTTATTTGAAGATTTAGTGCTATTTTGGGGCTGATGTATTTGTAAGTTTTGACAGCTCTTCCTATCAATCTTATGAATGGAGCATTCCCTGCTCCGATTGGCTCTCCATGGCCCACGTGATGCCATGGGACGCATTGAACCAACTGCGCCCCTGGGATATCAAGCACTGTGCACCGGCAGCTGGACCAGGCCCCGGATCGGAATTCCACGTGGGCCCACAGCTCAATGGCTGGCGCACAGGTTAAGTGCAGGTCGGGGGCTCACTCCCGCGGGAAGCCCCCCACCCAAATTTCTGGGCCAATGTCAGTTTCATCCAATTCGATTCACTCCAAGTGACATCAAGAAACGACTGAGCACGCTGTGGCCCGACAGCCTCCGAGCTGTGGTGCTGCAGATTTGTGCTCCAGATCCAGCTGCACTTCTAGCCAAGCTCTTTCAGTACAACTACAACATTGGCATCTACCGACATAGTGAAAAATTACCCCGGAATGACCTGTCAACAATAAGCAGGACTCATCAAATTCGGCCAATTAGCGCCTCATCAGCTTACTCTCAATTATCAGCAAAGTGATGGAAGGTGTCGCCGTCATTGCTATCAAGTGTCCCTTAATGATCAATAACCTGATCACGGATGCTCAGTTTGGTTTCCACCACATTAACATGGCTCCAGGTCTCATTACAGCTTATTCCAAACATGGACCAAGGATCAGAATTCCAGAGGTGAGGTAACGATGATTGCCCTGGACATCAAACAGCATTTGGCCGTGTGTGACATCCAGCAGCCCTGGTAAAATTGATGTAAATGGGTTCCAGGGGGAAAACAATTTTCTGGCTGCCGTTATACCTAGCAAAAAGGAAGATTGTTGCAGGTCAGTCATATCAGCCACAGAACATCGCTGAAGTATTTCCTCAGGGCAGTGTTCAAGACCAAACCATCTGCAGCAGCTTCATCGTTGAACTTCCGGCCAACATAACAACAGAAGAGACCGGATGTTCGCGGCAAATTGCAGAGTGTTCTGTTCTATTCATAGTTCTTGGGATAATGAAGCCCACATGCAGCCAGAGCAGGACAACTTGCAGGCTTGGGCTGAAAAATGGCAAGAAATATTGCTGACAGACATATGCCAGGAAATGACAAAATCCAAAAAGAGTGAGTGTAAACACCTCCCCTTGAAAGCCAACGGCATTACCATTGTCGAAACTCCCGCCACAAACAGCGTAGGAGACACCAATGACCAGAAAATTAATAGGAGGAGCCAAATAATTAATGTGGCTGCAAGAACAGGTCAGAGATCGGGTATTCTGTGGCGAGTCTCCCACCTCCTGACTCCCCAATTTCTTTCTCCCATTTACAAGGCAGGAGTGTGATGGAATACTCGCCACTTGCCTTCATGAGTGCAGCTCCAACAACACTCAAGAAGCTCAACACCATCCAGGACAAAGCAGCTCTCTTGATTGGCACCGATTTACCACTTTAACCATTCACTCCGTCCACCACCGGTGCACTGTGACTGCAGTATGTACCATGTACTGCAGCAGCTCTCAAAGTTTCTTTCACAGCCCTCCCAAACATGCAAAATCTGTCGCCTGGAAGGACAAGGACAGCAGGCACATTGTGAAAACCACCACCTGCCAGTTCACCTCCAAGTTACACACTATTCAGACTTGGAATTATATCGCCGTTTCTTCGTCGTCGTTCGGTCAAGATCCTGTAAATACCACCCCAGCAGCACTGTGGGAGGACTTTCAACAGCGGTTTAAGAAGGCGGCTCACCATCAAATTCTCAAGGGCAATTAGGGATGGGCAACAACATTTGGCCTTGACTTAGCACACCAACATCCCGTGAGCAAATAAAAAAAACGTCAGAAGCAGTAATGGTAGAGATGAGTCACCACCCATTAGCTTAGATTATTGTTACCAGCAGTAACATTAGAGAGGATTCACTACCAGCAATATTAGAACCGGATCACTAGGAATAATGGTGATTAGGGTCAACTACAGTAATATTAGAGCCATGGAAGCACCAGTAATATGATCGTAGAGTCACCAGCAGGAATGTAACAGTAGGGGCATAGCCATTAATGTTAGAGTAGGGTCACCCCAGTCATGTTAAAGTAGAGTCACCGCAAGTAATGTTTGAGTCGGGTCTCCCCCAGTCATGTTAGTGTACAGGCACCACAAATAATGTAAGAGTAGGGTCATCACCAGTTTGTTAGAGTAGTGTCTTCACCAGTAATGTTAACGCAAGGGCACCACCAGTGACGTTAGAGTAGAGTCACCACCAGTGACGTTAGAGTAGAGTCACCAACAGTAATGATAGAGTAGAGTCACCACCACTAAAGTTAGAGTAGGGCCAGCACAATTAATGTTAGAGTAGGGTCACCACCAGTAATGTTAGAGTAGGTTCACCACCTATAATGATAGAGTAGATTCATCACCATTACTGTTGGAGTAGCGTCACCATCAGTAATGTTAGAGCCGATTCAACATCATTCATCATCACAGTAAAAAACACATTTTAATTAGGCAATGGATGAGTGACGATTTCACCAAATTAAGATGAGGCTCCAAGAAATCAACGCAGTGTCCGGGGGAATGTTTGCTTTATCCTTCAGGGTTTACTGGGCACGTGCAGAGTGCTGTCCCTCTGGGATTACTTTCCGTTAATTGATGTTAATGGACGGAGTTTAATGGACTGAGCTGTTCAATTTCCCCATTGGTGGCCCGGGCGCACTGAAGTTGAAAATCGCTCCTTGTTTGTTAAGTTACTGTAACTAAAGCCAATTATTGTGTAACCGGATTGTCCCACCGGGGCACTGATTGTATATAAAGGGGGAGCATTTACGGATCTCAGAAACACTCCAGTCGGAATCGTAAATTAGCGCAGAATTCACACACATCTTCAAAACAATGGTACGGCCAATAATTCTACAGATACGGGACATTTACTACCATGTCCTCACAGCATTTGACATTCCCGGTTAGTCAATGTATCCTGTTGCCTAATACCTGTTGACTATCTCAGTGTTAATGTAACAGATTCCGAGAATGTCCACACTGCAGAGTCATTTATTCACCGGGATCAGTCGGTGAAAATCAGCGGCAATCCCAGTCACCCGCACGACCGCTAAGGCGCTGTTCCGGTCGCTAGATCGCGGGCACTGGGCGCTCAATGTTCCTCCCTATACTGAGGGAGGGCGAGGCTGATTCCACGGCCCCTCCAACAACACATAGCTCAATATTAAATGTGTTGCTCAGTGCCCATAGTAAACAAGTAATTTGGCCGTTGTTCCCTGTCTACATTAGGTTGATAACTCCTCGGACTGCAGAAACCTCCACCCAACAGGGGATTTTGAAGGTATTTTACGAAATAAATTCCACGCAGGAAGGTGGTCTCCTCTCGGCAGCGTTTGAGTATAACTTGATCGTTTTTTTACCGGAGTTGAGTATTTTATTTGAATTATATCTTTCCATTGATTGCCGTGTAATTATATTTAATACTTGACTGAAGTTTGCTGGATGGTCGGTGGATTTTCAATCCCTCGATATTGAATGTTCAGTGATTTCATTCCTTTAAATAAAGTGTCTTCACCATCGCCTATATTAATGAAAAAATCCATGCGCTTAACGCTAAATAGGGACACATCTGAACATTTCTCCACAATAATCTGTGAGATTTATCTGAATGACCCCGTTACTGACCTCTTGTTGCTCCTCCTTATAGCGAACCTACTGACAGTCGTGATTCTCTCCAGAGGAAACTGCGGCCTTTCCAAATGTATCTCTGTCTACATGGTGGCCATGGCAACAGCAGATCTACTGGTCATGGTCATCAATGTATTAGTGAACCGCATTTTACGTTATTACTTTCCACATACATTCCTGTCTTTAACTGCTGTCTGTAAGTTCATTATATACCTGCAATCTGTCGCCCTGTATTTGTCGGTGTGGTTTACAGTCCCGTTCACATTTGACCGATTTGTAGCTATATGTTGTTATAAGTTTAAATCCAAGGATTGCACAGTGAGAACTGCGGCCGCGGTTATAACAACGGTCTCTGTCCTGATTTGTTTACAGAGCCTCCTGTTTTGGTTTTCCTTTGAACCTGAGCAAATAATTAACAATGTTCACTGGGGCTGCCACTCCAGAGCGGAGTTTATTTCATCGCCTGTAGGTGTGGCATTTTCCTGGATACGTAGCATTTGTTTTTCTTGGCTTAGTTATGCTTTGATATTACTGTTTAATTGTTTGACAGCCAGACGTATTTTAGTGGCCAGTAGATCCCGCAGGGGACTCCGGGGCCACAGCAGTGAGAATCATGGCGATCCAGAGATGGAGAGCCGAAGGAAATCTGTCATTTTACTGTTCTCTGTATCGGCCAGTTTTATATTGCTGTGGCTGACAGCTGTCGTGTCTTTTTTAACTGCCAGACTGATAAGCACTGTGCATTACAGAGGAGATTACGCAGCCCCTGCCTATATTGCCGCTGAAACCGGATATATGCTCATAGATTTGAGCTCCTGTACAAACACGTGCATTTATGCAGCTACACAAACTAAATTCAGGGAAGAGCTGAAGCAGCTGATGAAAACTCCTTGGACATTTACTTGCAAATTACTGAAAAAATAAAACAAAGTTTCTGTTCTAAACTAGAGTGCAAATACTATTGTTTGCTGTAGTGAAAATTAAAACGCATCAGAGAACAGTTACTTCAATTTATGCCTTGTGTTTGATGTCTGCTGCTTTCCCCGGATGAACATAATCGAGACCCGCTAAAACAGCGCACTTCCCGCTCAAGATCCAAAGAGAACAGTTATGATTGAGCTTCAGCGGTGGAGTAGAACATGTGGGCGTCAGTGATAACTTGCTCACACCGCAGGGACTGGAATGAGACGCCCAAGTATAATTAATAGTTAAAGGTTTCTTTAATGTAGAATCTATGTGATACAATCGTGGTTTTCTGTAATTCTGTAATCTTGGTGTGAATGTTGCAGGCGCTGGTCTCCCCATCAGACTCCTCCCCCCATTGTCTCCTGGTCCAATAGAACGGGGCTCTGTCTCCTGATCAGTGTCGAATGATGGAGATAGTAGGAACCTGACTCGTCAATGTGACACGAGACATCTTTGTTCACCGATGTTTAGTTAAATCCCAAACTGGTCATCGAAATGTTGTACAATTGATAACAGGGGAACAGATCATTTTAGCCAAAGAGTTCGTGTCCGCGTTTACACTGCACCCGAGAAAATAGTTCCATTCACTTTAAACCCCCTGATCTCAACATCCCATCAACCTATTTTTATTCATTGGTATATACAATTTAAACTAGAAATGGAGAAAATTTCTCCCTCTGTGTATTCCACAGCCTCACAACTCTCCATGTAAAGAGGGATATCCTACTCGCAGTTCTAAGTCACTTCCGTTTATTCCTTTATCTATGGCAGTTAGTTGTTGATCCTGATCTAATGCAAACTCTCTCATTCTATCAATGCTATCACGTCCCTTCTTAACGAAAGTCACCTTGGCACGACTCGTCGAAAGATATAAGTCTGGAATCAATGCACAATCTCGTGAAATCCAAGTGTTTTAGTTAAGTTGGTCAACTGATAGCTTTCCGTTTGACATGGTTGTGTTCTTACTTAAATTGAATAATAAGAAGAATGTAGTTGATATCTTGAAATCTAACACCTACAGAATCCGCCCTTCCCCCCACCCGGATTGACAGAAATGGCAGGAATGTTTTGTGTCGGATGTATTGCGCTGCATGATATTGCATTATCGCTGTGTGTGCAGAGGTGACGCGTTGGGCAGGAAACAATTAGCTTGCGATATTCATGATGCGGTATTCATGATGAAGATGTTACGGTGAACAGAGCCAAGACACTGTCAATAATGCTGAAAGCAACCCTACTTGAAAAGGTTAATGTGGTTGTGGAGAGTTTAATGTGTAAAACCAATGGGTAGAGACCTGCACAAAAGAATAGACCGCGATAGATATACGTTGCTGATGAGATACAGATTAATGCTGATGTGAAATACTCTAATCCTACGACAAGGGGCACTGTATGGGAAGGGATCATCAGACTGTTCTGAAGTCTGCTAATATTACACTGTATTGGTTTATCTTAATGTATTAATGTTTACATTTAGACTTTGCCTATTAAGCAGTTAATTTAAAGTAGCACTGAGCTGATGAACGAGGGCTCACCCTGCAGCAATGATCAGATTCAGGATGCAATAAGAAGAAATGTAATTAAAGTCATATCATTTCACACTGATTCATATATTTCATAGAACTTTACTCATTTGATAGCAGTGTTGGAAATCTGTTCATTATGTAAAGGAAAACATCTGGAATGCCATCATAAATTTTTTATTCATTCATGGGATGTGGGAGCGCTGGCAAGGCCAGCATTTATTGCCCATCCCTAACTGCCCTTGAGAAGGTGCTGGTGAGCCGCCGACTTGAACCACTCCAGTCCATGTGGTGAAGGTATTCCTACAGTGCTGATAGGTAGGGAGTTCCAAGATTTTGACCCAGCGATGAAGAAGGAATGGAGATACACTTCCAAGTCAGGATGGTGTGTGACTTGGAGTGGAACTTGGAGGTGGTGGTGTTCCCCTGAGCCTGATGCCCTTGTCATTCTAGGTGGAAAAGTTCATGGATTTGGAAGGTGCTGCCGAAGGAGCCTTGGCGTGTTAATTTGTACAAATAGCACAGAAATAAAGACAGAGTTATAATTAAACTTGGTCGAAAAGCAATTAAAGGAACAAGAATGAAATTATTGTTCATATAATGAACTAAGGTAATTATACGGGTCAGCCCAGAGGAAAACGTGCTCTTTAAGTATAGAAAAATATCATTTATGATAAAAAGATGAGACCGTTAAATTTTCCTTATATATATTTGTATTTTTACTTCTATATGATTAGATAATGCAACATTGTGAGGATTGATACGAAGAGGCAGTGGAAATGTGACAGTTTGGACCGAGCAATCGCAATGGTCCAAGAAACTGAGTTCAGAACTAGAACACGTTTGAATCCTCAACCAACAATCAGCAGCTTAATAGTTAGTACCTTTAATTGTATGATTAATTACTATTGATTATACTTTGTGCTAAAATACCTATGCCACCTCACTTCAATGTTCAAGAAGCTGATTGAAAACCTTTCACTGACAGTAGATGTGCGAGTTAGGTTGATTGGCTATGAAAAATTGACGCTTAGTGTTAGGGGATTAAATACGTGAGGTTACGGGGATAGGGTGGGATATGTGTTGGGGTTACGGGGATCGGGTGGGATATGTGTCGGTGCAGGCTCGATGGGCCGAAATGGCCTCTATCTGCACTGTGGGGTTTCTGTGATTCTGTGAATAGCTTCAGTACTTTGTGAATGATCTTCATTTTTTAATTGTGTTTAAGTGCCCTCTTAACCATCTTAAAGTTCCACTTGATCCTGAGGTTCTGTAAAAGCAAAACTCCACTTGGTTTCAAGTCTCTGTGGAACCCAGTCTTTGGCAATCCGGCTACCATCCAGCTTCTACGGAAGTGATTATGAGATTCGAGTAAGTCTGTGTAGCAGGCACATTCTCATTTAACTGGAATCAGACGATCAATCGTACATAATGCACTAGTAGGGCTTCATGCAGAGGTTTTCACTCCATCAGACTCAGATGCGATGCATCTGCAACCAGCTACAATCGTGAGAAGTCGATATGTAATCAATCACATCATCCAAAATCAAAAAGTAAAATAGAAAGCAAAGTTAACAATTGCATTAACGTGTCAAATTCCATTCCATATGGTTGTGATTCTCGACCTCGTTTCTAATTAAACAGCCGGTACTTAAAATCACTCTTCCCTAAAATTTTGCAATTCTGACAAAGGGTTCAATCCGAACCATTGCTTTTCATTGTCTCTCCTCCATGTGGCCCGAATTTCTGAGTGTTTCCAGCATTTTCTGTTGTTATTTCAGATTTCCAGCTCTGCTCTATTTTGCTATTCTCAGTGAAGTGTTGTTGTGTGCTCCTGGCATTCCTGTGATCTCTATTTGTTATTAAATGTTGAATAGCTTTCCATGTCCCCAAATTACTCTGCCATTTATCACGAATTACACAGTTACTGTGTTCCCCTGAGTACCCTGCCCTCCATCTCTAATCACACAGTTACTGTGTTCCCCTGAATAACCTGCCCTCTATCTCTAATTAGACTGTTACTGTGCTCCCCTTAAATTTCCCTGTCACCTATCACTAATTACATAGTTAGTGTTCCCCTAAATTACACCGTGCTCTATCTCTAATTACACTTACTGTGTTCCTCTATATCATCCTGTCATCTCTCTCTAATAATCGTTACTGTATTGCACTAAATTACCCTGTCCTCTATCACTAATTACACAGTTATCATGTTCACCTAAATTAACCTGTCCTCTATCTTTAATTACAGTTACTGAGTTCCCCTAAATTACACTGCCTCTATCGCTAATTACACAGATACTGGGTTCCTCTAAATTACCCTGCCCTCTACCTTTAATAACAATGTTACTGTGTTCCCCTAAATTACCCCATCTTCTATCTCTAATTACACAGTTTTCTGTTTTCCCCTAAATTACCCTGTCCTCTATCTGTAATTACACAGTTACTGTGTTCCCCTAAATTACCCTGTCCTCTATCTCTAATTACACAGTTACTGTGTTCCCCTAAATTACCCTGTCTTCTTTCTGTAATTATACAGTTACATTGTTCCCCTAAATTACCCTGTCCTCTATCTGTAATTACACAGTTACTGTGTTCCCCTAAATAACCCTGTCTTCCATCATTAATTACACAGTTGCTGTGCTCCCCCAAATTACCCTGTCCTCTATCTCTAATTACACAGTTACTGTTTTCCTCTAAATCACCCTGTGCTCTATCTCTAATTACACAGTTACTGTTTTCCCCTAAATCACCCTGTCCTCTATCTCTAATTAGACAGTTACTGTGTTCCCCTAAATCACCCTGTCCTCTATCTAATTAGACAGTTACGGAGTTCCCCTAAATCACCCTGTCCTCTATCGCTATTTAAACAGTTACTGTTTTCCCGTAATTATCCCTGTCACCTATCACTAATAACATAGTTTGTGTTCCCCTCAATTACCCTGCCCTCTATCTCTAATTAGACAGTTACTGTGTTCCCCTAGAATACCCTGCCCCATCTAAATTAACACCTTTACGGTGTTCCCTAAATTATCCTGCCCTCTATCTCTAATTAGACAGTTACTGTGTTCCACTAATTGTCCCTGTCATCTATGACTAATAACATAGTTGTTTCCCTAAATTACCCTGCCCTCGATCTCTAATTAAATGGTTACTGTATTCCCATAAATTAATCTGTCCTCCATCTCTAATTAAACAGTTACTGTGTTCCCCTAAATTAAACGGTCCGCTATTTATAATTACACAGTTACTGTGTTCCCCTAAATTACCCTGTCCTCTATCACTAATTACACAGTTACTGTGTTCCCCTAAATTACCCTGCCCTCTATTTACATTTACTGTGTTCCTTTATATTATCCTGTCATCTGTGCCTCATTATACATAGTGTGTTGCATTAAATTACCCTGTACTCTATCACTCATTGCACAGTTACAGTGTTCCCCTAAATTACCCAGTCCTCTATCTTTAATTTCACAGTTACTGTGTTCCCCTAAGTTACCCTGAACTCTATGTCTAATTAAGTAGTTACTTTGATCCCCTAAATTACCCAGTTCTCTACATCAAATTACACTGTTACTGTGTACCCCTTTTGTTTGTGGGATCGCTTAGCTCTGATTATAGCATGCTGCTTCCGCTGCTGAGCATGGATGTACCTGTGTTGCAGCTTCCCCAGTTTGGCAACCCATTTTTAGGTACGCCTGGTATTTCTCCTCGCATACACTTCTGCACTCCTTATTGAACCAACTTTGCTACCCTGGCTCGAAGGTAATGGGAAATTGAGGGATATGCCGGGCCATGAGGTTACAGATTGTGGTGAAATAAAATTCTGCTGCTGCTCATGGACCACAGCGCCTCATGGATGCCCAGTTTTGAATTGCTAGATCTGTTCTGAATTTTACATTTATCACGGTGATTGTGCCTGTTGGATGGAGGGTGTACTCAGGGTAAGGACGGGACTTCATCTCAATAATAACTTTAACATGGTCACTGCTAGCACGGACAGCTGCATCTGCGACAGGTAGATTGGTCAGGAAGAGGTCAGGTAGGTTTAGCCCTCGTCTTGGTTCTCTCACCACCTACTGCCGGCCCAGACTGGTAGCTATGTCCTTCGGGACTCGGCCACTAGTGGTGCTATCTTGGTGATGTACATTGAAGAGCACCACCCAGAGTACATTCTGTGCCTTTTCTACTCTCAGTGCGTCGTCCAAGTTGTGCTCAACATGGAGGAGTATTGATTCATCAGCTGAGTAAGGGCAGTAGGTGGTAATCAGCAGCTGGGTTCCTTGCCCATGCGTGACCTGAAACTTCATGGGGTTCCCAGTCAATGTTGAGGACGCCCGGGTCCAGTCCCTCCCGATTGTATACCACTGTGCAACCACCTCTGGTGGGACATGACATATCCAGGGATGTTTTTGGGAGGAGTCTGGGACATTGGCTGAAAGATATGATTCTGTGAGTATGACTATGTCACGCTGTTGCTTGACTAGTCTGTGGGACAGCTCACCCAATTTTGTTACAAGTTCCCAATGTGCGTGGCGAGGATTTGGCTGGTTCGACTGGGCTGGGTATGCCAGTGGCGAGATCCAAGCCAGGATTTCCATCCGCTTTTATTCTTATTCGTAGCGGTTTGGTTCAACTGATTGTCTTGTTATTCCATTTCAGAGGCCCGTTCAGAGTCAAGAACATTGCAATGGGTCTGGAGTCACATATCAGCCAGACCAGGTAAAGTCAGCAGATTGCCTTCCCTAAATGACATTATTGAACCAGACGGGGCTTAACGACAATCTGATAGTTTCATGGTAATCATTACTGATACTAACTTTTTTATTCCACACTTTTAATTAATTAACTGAAGTTAAATTCCTCAGGCATTATGGTGGGATTTGAACTCACGTCTCGGGATCATTAGTCCAGGCCTCTGGATTACTATCACAGTAACATAAACACGAAACAACCGTGCACTCATGGGAGCCCAGAGTTAGAAATCGCATCATGTTATTGTCTCACTTTACAAAGTCCTACTGCTGGTCAGTTTTAGCTCACTTCCTGTTCAGAGACACGCTGATGGATGTACATCTCATAGAGCTCTGCCTGCAGCAAAGAAAGGAGTATTCCCGTGTTAATAAACGAAATTCAAGAATGAATTGCGTCAAAACTGGAATGTCTGGTGAATATAATTGTCGAGAGACAGATATGCAAATACGGAAGGTAAAGACAGGGCCTGTAAAAGGCAAATGTAATGCAAATGTCGATATGGAGAAGTTTATAGGTAGATTGTTAGGATCAGAGAGAGGACAGGAAGACAGGGTAAGTTCACCTGTTTCTCAACCACAACACATTGGACATAGTCACGGTTTGCTTCTAGTTTCTTTTTCCCCTTCCTCAATAGGGTCGTTTTTGTGCTGATAAATGGAGGCAGAAATTCAGCACAGCCCAGGATAGCATGTGTGGGTGAGCAGTTTCCTCATCTCCTCAGTCACAATCTAGCATTATTTTACATCTGGCAAACTGCACCTGCAGAAATCTTCCTCCCTGGTTAAATGCCTACCATTCTACTGATGATAGTCTCCTTCAAACTATCTCTCTCTCTCTCTCTCTCTCTCTCGCTCTCTCTGTCTGTCTGTCTCTCTCTCTTGCTGAATATCGCTGTCTCTCTCTTCCCTCTATCTTTGCTTTGCTCTCTCTTTCTGTCCTTCTTTCTTTTTCCCTGTCGCTCTCTTGGTCTCTTCATTCTCTGTTTCTGTCTCTGTCTTTCACCTCTCTCTCTCTCTGTGCTTCGTTATATCTCTGTCCCCGAGTTTCGCCTGTATTTCTCTTTAAGCCCCCTCTCTCTGTTTCTGGCTACACTTGTCTCTGTTTGTTCCCTTACGTCTGCCTGTGTGTTTGTAGATGTCTTTGGCTCTTTCTGACATTACCTAGCTTCCTGCATCTGTTACTCCTTCTCTCCCTATATCTGACTCTTTCAGTCTCTCTAGCCTTATCCCTTTACATCGCTTTCCCTTTGTTTTTGTTCTACTGCATCTTCCGCTGTCAGAGTAACATTTACCTGGAATAGCACTTTGAAAGGAACATCGAAACGAACATAAATCTGATCAGCATAATCAGCACCAGAAGGTAACTTTCTCCGGTCAACCAATTCCAGGTTTTAGATACAAACCATTAGCCAGAAGAGAAGAGTAACAATGTGACACATTGAGCAGGTCTGTAATAAAGATGGAGTAAAAGTCTCACATTGCAATCTTTGTAATTCACGTTTATGGTAAGAAGTTATGCTGGTCCATTGCAGGTTAGATTGAACTTATCTTGATGAAATAAAGCGCTGGCCCCTGTTACAAGACAAAAAAAATGGAATAAAGTTGCACTGAATTACATTTAGTTGAATTGCTTAATTTAATTTTTTTTCCCTTGCTTTCCTTGCCCCTCGCTCACAATACCTGCTGCCAAATCAGGCCTGGCCCAAGGCACACAATAGCTTGTTAGACTCTCACCTGGAAAGAATCCTGTACTGATGAGGTTCTCAGTGCATCTCCTCGACTTTATAACCTTTGCTGAAGCTTCCTGTTTTATCACATACAACATGTAGTAAATGCAGCGTACAGCACCTCTGACAATGAAGCACGCCATCTCATGTACAGCGTGGTAGTGATACATGTTCAGGGAAATCGTCCTGTAAGCATCACACACACCCTCGTGATGTATGGGCTAGCTATACATAACAGTAATTCCATAATCAAACTGTCACCTCAATTGCTGAGCCTTTTAACAGAAATTAAACTTCACCTAATAGCTTGCTACACTCTAACCTTGAAGAAATCCTGTACTGATGGGTGCCAAAGTTGGGAGAGCTATCCCAGAGATTAGTCAATCAACAGCCTGACATAGTGATACTGACAGAGTCGTGCCTTCCAGCCACTGTCCCAGATTCCTCCATCACAATCACCTAGGTATGTCCTTTCCCACCGGCAGAACAGACCCTCCAGAGGTGGTATACAGTCGTGAGGGCATGGCACTGGGAGATCTCAACATTGACTCCAGACCCCATGAAGTTGGACACCACTTGGAAGAAGATATGAGCGCTGCAATGGCCCAGAATGTGGGGAATTTAAATGTTCTTCTCCAAGAGTGGCTCGGTAGCACCACTACAGAGTGAGCTGGCTGAGTCCTATCGCAGATGCCTCTGTCCATGACAGCATTGACAACAGTCTTGTGGTGACGAAGCCTGGCCTTCGCACTGAGGACACCCTCCATTGTGTGGTGTGGCACTACCACTGCACTAAATGGGGCAGATTGAGAACAGTGCCAGCTGCTCAAAACTGGGCATCCATGAGGCACTGTAGGCAATCAGCTGCAGCAGAATTGCATTCCATCACAATCACTAACCTCGTGGCATATCCCTACCTGCATGCTAAACAGCGGAAGCAGCATGCTATAGACAGAGCTAGGCGATCCCACAATTAAGGGATCAAATCAAAGCTCAGCAGGCCTGCCACACCCAGTCATGAATGGTGGTGTTAATTAAACAACTAACGGGAGGGAGAGGCTCTATGAATATCCCCAACCTCAATGATGTTGGAGCCCAACATGCAAGTGCAAAAGGCAACGCTGAAGTGTTTGCAACAATCTTCAGCAAGAAGTGCCGAGTGGATGAGCCATATCGGCCTCCTCCTGAGGTTCCCACCATCACAGAAGCCAATTTTCAGCCCATTCCATTCACTCCACGTGATATCAAGAAACGGCTGACCGTACTGGATACAGCAAAGCCTAGGAGGCCCGATAACATCTCAGGTGTCGTGCTGAAAACTTGTGCTCCTGAACTAGCCGTGCCTCTAGCCAACACTGGCATCTATGTGACAAATAGTAAAACTGCACAGGTATGTCCTGTCCACAAAAAGCAGCAGGAATCCAAACCGGACAAATACCACCCCAGCAGTCTATTCTCATTCATCAGCAAAGTAATACAAGGTGTCGTCGACAGTGCTATCAAGCAACACTTACTCACCAATAACCTGCTAACCGATGCTCAGTTTGGGTTCCGCCAGGACCACTCGTCCCCAGAACTCAATATAACTTGGGCCAATCATGGACTGGGATGTGATGGAATACTCTCCAATTGCCTGGAAGAGAGCAGCTCCAACAACATTCAAGAAGCTCGACACCATCCAGGACTAAGCAGCCCACTTGATTGGCACCCCATCCATCACCTTAAACATTCACTCCCTCCACCACCAGCACACCATGGCTGCAGTGTGTACCATCTACAAGTTGGACTGCAGCAACTTGCCAAGGCTTCTTCGGCAGCAATTCCCAACCTACGACTTCTACCACCTAGAAGGACAAAGGCAGTAGATGCATCAGAGCACCATCACCTGCATGTTCCCCTCCAAGTTACACACCATCCTAACTTGGAAATATATCGGCATTCCTTCAACATCGCTGGGTCAACATCCTGGAACTCCCTCTCTAATAACACTGTGAGAGTAGCTTCAGCACACGGGCCGCAGTGGTTCAAGAGGGCGGCTCACCACCACCTTCTCAAGAGCAATTAGGGATGGCCAATAAATACTGGCCTTGCCACCGACACCCACAACCCAGAAATGAATAATAAAAATATTAAAATTATTGGCAGATGGTTGAATTACTCACTTTATTATTAAATTGTTCATTTCTTTCTTTGCCCATAATTATAGGGGCTATACTCACTCCCAATATCTGCTGCCAACCGCAGCTCCACCAACAGTAACTCACGACTGTTGGTGGATAACCAGGGGCAGAACTGTCAAAATGTGACATCACAAAGAAGCCTGGAGCCAATCACAAAGCAGCTAGTAACAATGTAACTAAGCTGCTGGAGCTCAGCCCAGTCGAACTGTCACAGGATCAGATGACCATGCTCTGCACCTGGTGTACAGTCTCAGTGGGGATGAATATTTGTTGAACTTTCAGTCCTGTTTGCAAACTCGTATACATGTACTCAGATACCAGGCAAGAAGCAGAACCGCTCATAATTGCCCATTACGCATTCCCCTCCCATCTTCCAAATATGATTAATTTGCTCTTGTGTTCGTGATTTGATTTATGCACCCCTAAAAGCTCCCTCGCATAAATCAGGCAAGTAGCTCGCTCCTGCCTTGGCAGTGAAAAGCAGTTTGAAGCATTGGTGCTTGACTGAAGATATAACAAGCACCTCTGTGTTCTAAAGCCAGTCTATTCCCTGTAACAGGAAGAGGCGTCAGAGGCACATTGTAGGGATCATTAGGGCTATGAGTGTGTGGGGCCGTTGTAGCAATAATTGAAGGGGAAATCATGGGCGATAATAGATAAAGCTCCGTCTAAACTGACCCATCAAACACTCGCAGTTCAGGTACGGAACGAGATTAATGCAGAGTTAAACTACATCTACACTGTCCCATCAACTACTCCCAAATCCTGTGCGGAATGGATTAGATACACCGTAGAGCACACTTTAAAATGTCCCATCAAACACTCCCACGTCATGTCCAGCACAGGGTTGATACTATAAAAGCCGCCTCTACTCTGCCCCTTCAAACCCGCCCAGGTCAGTTAAAACACTGATTTGATACAGAGTAAATCTCTCTCTAAGCTGCCCCATCAAACACACCCAAGTTTGGTACAGTATACATTAAATACCGACTAAAAGTCCATTTACAAATTCCCATAAAACACTCCCAGGCCAGGAAAAGCAC
Source organism: Somniosus microcephalus (assembly GCF_052327205.1). NCBI lineage: Eukaryota > Metazoa > Chordata > Chondrichthyes > Squaliformes > Somniosidae > Somniosus > Somniosus microcephalus. The sequence goes on from NW_028225180.1 coordinate 58,846,853, forward strand.
GGGTCAGATACGGAATAAAGCACCCTCGACGCTGTTCCAACAAACTCTCACATGAAAGGTACAGCACGGATTAGATAAAAAGTAATGCTCCCTGGACACTGTCCCATCAATACTCCTACGCAGGTAGAGCTTGGGTTAGTTACGGAGAAATCCTCCCTCTACACTGCCCATTAAAAAGTCGAATTGCAAGTGGACAGGGTTAGATACATTGTTAATCTCATTGTATAGTGGTTTGCAAGTACAGACATCTCAGGTACAGATTGTGGCCAATGCAACGTACAGCTCACCTGACACGACCAATGATGCACACCATCTCACGTGCAGCACAGTGGGTGAGTTGAAACACTCCCAGGTCAGGTATAGCACGAGGTAGGTAGAAACCACATTTCATTCAGCACTGCCTCAGCAAACACACCCACGTCAGGTACATTCTGGGTTAAGTACAGTGTAAAGGTCAGTCAAACAAGTCCCATCATACACTCCCATGACAGTTGCAGCTCGGGCTATATACAGAATAATGCTCCCTCGAAACTGTCCCAGAAAACACTCACGGTTGAGGAACAGCACGGGTCCGATACAGAGTAAAGGCACCTCGAGACTGTTCAATCAAACACGCTCAGATGAGTTAGACAGGGGTTTAGATACTGTGTAAATCTCACTGTATATTTGTTAACCACGCAGAGTGATGCACACCATCGCACATACAGCATGGTATGAATACAAGGCCGAAATCCCTGTACATATAAGCATCACTCACTCCAAGGTGAGGTATGGACTAGCTTTGTATACCAGTGAATCCACTGTCAAATTGCTGCATTAAATGTCAAGCCTTTTTCCAGAAATTAAGCGGCACCCAATAGTTTGTTGGACTCTTTCGCTTGAACAAATCCTGTACTGATGGTATTCTCAGTGGATCACCTCGCCTTTCCAAGAGTTTCCAAGAACCTATGGATCTCTGTCTTGAATATAGTCAATGACTGAGCATCGACTGCCCTCTGGGGTAGAAAATTCCAAAGTTTCACAACCCTTTGAGTGAAGAAACGTCACCTCATCTCAGTCCTATATGGCCGACCCCTTATTATGAGACTGCGACATCTAGTTTCAGACTACAAAGCCAGGGGAAACATCCTCCCCGCATCTACCCTGACAAGACCATGAAGAACTTTACACGTTTCAGTGAAAACACCTCTCATTCTTCTAAATGGCAGTGAATATAGGCCTTGTCTACTCAATCGCTCTTCATAGGGCAATCCCCCCATCCCAGGAATCAGTCTAATGAACCGCCATGGCACTCCCTCTAAGTCAAGAAAGTCCTCTCTTACGTAGGCCATATATAATTGCAGTAAGACGTCTTTACTCTTATACGGTAATTATTTTGTAATAAAGGCTAACATAACATCTGCTTTCCTAATATATTGTTGTACCTGCATGTTACCTTTCTATGATTCGTGTAGAAGGCACCCATATCCCTCGGAACACCAATGTTTCCCAATCTCTCACCGTTTAAAAAATATTCTGTTTTTCTATGTTTCCTTCCAAAGTGGATAAACTTATAAATCTCCACGTTATATTCAATCTGCCATGTTCTTGCTCAGTCACTGAAACTGTCCATGTCCGTTTGCAGCCTCTTTGTGTCCTCCTCACAACTTATTTTTCCACCTAGCGTTGTATCGTCAACAAACTTTGATTCATTCCAATAGGCCCCTTGATTTACGTTATTAATATAGGTTGTAAGTAGCTGAGGGCCAAGCACTGATCCTTGCCCTAGTTACAGCCTGCTAACCCGCAATTACCTGTTTATTCCTACTCACTGTTTTATGTCCGTTAAACAATTCTCAGCCCATGCTAATATGTTACCACCAATCTCATGAGCCCAAATTTTGCGTAAAAGCCTTTAGTGTGGCAACTTATCGAATGCTTTTTGAACATCCAAATCTACTCCATTCACTGGTGATGATGTCGCTGGAGGGCAGCACATAAATTAGAAATAGGAGGGGACAAAGAACAAAGAAATATAGGAACCGCTAGTGGAAAAATGACCACAGTTCATTTAGTTCAACTTCTACCATCCTGCTAGTCGCATGTTACATTAATAAAGTTGTTTACTAATCATCGCAATCGATCTCTATCAATTAGTCTACAACAGACCAAGTAAAGACAAGAGTAAATCCCCAGTGACACAGCGCAGTGTGCACCATGGGTTCAAAGTCATCAGTTCATCCGAAGATTGCACACTTAGGTAATGTCTCAAGTTATTCATATAACGTTTCCCAAAATGTTACTTTCTGAAAGAAATTTCTCTAATTTGCATTTGAGTTCGTTATTTCAAACTGCTTCCACAGTCTTTCCATCAAGCCTGTTCCAAAGATTGTATGTAATATTGTTCATATAGATGTATATAGAATGAACAGCACAGGAACAGACCATATGGCCCAACTGGTCCATGTCGGTGTTTATACTTCACACAAGCCTCCTCCCACTTCACTCAACTGAACCTATCAGCATCTCCTTCAATTCCTTTCTTTCTTATGCACTTACCGAGCTTCCCCTTCAATGTATCGATGTCACTCGCTACAACTAATCGTTGTAGTTGTGAATTTCACATTCTAATCAGTCGCTTGCTGAATAAGTTTCTCCTGGACTCCCTGTTGGATGTATTAGTGCCTATCTTACATTCATGGCCACTAGATTTATTCTCCTCACAATTTGGAATGTACTGGTCTCGCTAGATATATCCCTATCTAGTTATCCAGCCAGTTAAACACTCATTCAAATAACTCCTCGAGCAACAGGGTGCAGTTTTGAGGCTTTACTTGAATACATTTCGTGAAACTGTAAACAAAGACAAAGTATGTTTTGTACATAGAGCTGAGTACTATACATTAGATGTTACATAAGATATAAACTTTTTTATGACAACAGAATAGACTAATTGTACAACTAAATAGCACTGAAGCTAAGCATCGGTAACTAACAGCTAATAACTTGTTATAGACAAAGTATTGTCAAAATACTACACTGACAAGGTTGTTATCATGTTATTAAACAAGGATACTCACAGACATTGCATCTTGCCTAGCGTATAAGAAGGGATGGAGGCGGATTGCTGCCACATGTGAGCTTCTTCACAATTCAGCAGGTACTTCCTGGAATACTACTTCTGGGGCAAACAGGAAGAAGGTCAAATAACACCCTGCTATACAATAACACTGCTATACACTAACTACCACTAGAGGGTGCTCTCTGGATGTAATAAGTCCAGAACACTCCCCGTCTGGGGTCGTTAATGACCCCACATAATCCTAAATCTACTTGTCACTGGAGTCCTCTGGTGACAAAAGAAGGACCACCTTAGAGATAGGCCGAGAGAAGACCTTTGCTGTTCCCTCTTTGATGACTGCGATATGCGTCCCTCAACTCTGAGAATTTTGTCAGTGTCAACGATAGGATGCAGCTTCCGTAGACTGCTGTGAGGGGGTAGGTTGCATTCTGCTGCTATGGATGTCAACTCTTCTGAATAACACTTGTGTTGGACGCTCTTCATCACAAGGATTTTGGATCTCTTGAGCTCCTCTTCAGAGGGACTCTGATGACAGATGTGCCACCCATGGTAGCTACTCTCTTGTGTAGGCTGGGAGAAGGTATGAGCTACGTCGGTTAGCCGTGCTACTGTTTTTATGAGAATGTTCCATTTGGAGAAAAGCTCTAAGCGTTTGGTGCTCATCAGGTCCTTTGAGATTTCAGTAACGTTCGCTGTGACTTGTGGGCGTTTCTCGGAGTCAGAAACAGGGTTGAGGGGGTCGAATGACTCATTGAGCTCAGAGGAGTGCAGGGACTGATCCTGAAGTAAAGCAGGTCCTGACAGCCAAGTCGTGCTGCTGAGATGGGACGCTGTTACAGATCTAGACCCATGGTCAGATGGGTTCTGGTCTGTGGGGACGTACCTCCACTGGTCGGAGGATGTGGACTGTCAGATACGTTGGACCCTGTTGTTCATGTAGATGTAGAACCATCTACTTTGGTTATGGATGTATGCTAGCACCACTTTGCTGTCTCTGTAATACTTGATGCTGTCGAACTTCAGATCCATCTCCTCCACTATGAATCCTGCAATCTCAACTGCTAATACTGTTGTGCACAGTTCCAATGTGGGCATGGTGAGGTCTGGCTCGGGTGCCAACTTGGCCTTATCAAAGACGAAGCCGTCTTTGCTTGGTCCATCTTGAGTGATGACCTTCAGATAAGACACACCTGCAATGGCCTTAGCGGATGCATCTGCAAAGACACAAAGCTCTTTGAATTGGACATTTGAGGGAGAGAAGGGCGTATAGGAGTGAGGTATTTGGATCTGCTGTAAGTCTTGAAGTGAGTCCCTCCATCTGTCCCACTCTGCTTCCATCTCTTCAGGGAGGGTTGAATCCCACTCTTCAGCGCGTGTGGAGAGTTCCCTGAGGAGCAGACTGCCTTGTATTGTGACAGGGGCTAAGAAGCCGAGAGGGTCGTATAGGCTGTTGACTGAAGAGAACAATCCTCTACGCGTGAAGGGTTTCTTGTCATCTAAGGCTTGGAATGTGAACGTGTCTGTTGCTATGTTCCAAGACACTCCTAGGCTACGCTGTCGGGGGAGGTCATCATTGAAGAGGTCTAGATCCTTGAAATCCTTAGCACCATCTTCAGGGGGTAATGCTTCCAACCCTGCTGGTCTGTTAGAGGTTATCTTGTGTAGCCTGAGGTTGGATCGTGCAAGTAGTTCCTGAGCTCGTCCAAGGGTACTGCTGGCCTCTGCTTCAGTCGGGAATGACTTCTGTGCATCGTCGACGTAGAACTCTCATTCGATGAACTCTCTCACATCACTGCCAAAGTCATCTTCTTCTTCCTTGGCAGCCCTCCTTAGTCCATATATGGCGACAGCAGGGGATGGGCAATTCCCGAAGTCATGGTCACGCATTCTGTAGTCCACAATGTCTCTGTTGGGGTCGTTGTTGCGATACCACAGGAAGCGGAGGAAGTCTCTGTGGTCTTCTCTCACCACAAAACAGTGAAACATGTGCTGGATATCGGCAGTAAAGGCGACAGTCTCTTTCCTGAATCTCATGAGTACCCCCAAGAGGCTGTTGTTGAGATCGGGCCCTGTGAAGAGCACATCGTTGAGATAAACTCCCTGATATGGTGCACTGGAGTCAAACACCACGCGGATCTGTTCCGGCTTTTTGGAGTGATAGACTCCGAAGGAGGGGAGGTACCAACACTCTTGGCCTTCCTGGAGTGGAGGAGCTAGCTCTGCATGATCGTTGACAAGCATTTTCTTGACAAACTCTAGGAAGTGTGCTTTCATCTTTGGCTTCTTCTCTAGTGTGCGACAGAGTGAGTTAAGACGATTATAGGCTTACTCCCTGTTGTTCGGCAGCCGTCGTCTGGGGTTCTGGAAGCGTAAGGCTGCAACGCAGCTGCTAGAGCTGTCACGAGAGAGTTCATTGTCCATAATCTGGAGGAATCTCAAGTCGTCGATCGATGGAGCATGTTTGTGGTCATTGGCGGTGCGACAGAAGACTGACTGACCCGGGTTCTCTCTAGTGATCATCATCTGTGTGCTGTTTGTGGAGATCAGTGCTGGGGGGTTCAGAGGCTGGGCCGTATGACTGAACTTCTCTGTCACTCGGATCTGACTACTGCATGGAGTAATGTAGCTTGGACGCCCATTCTCCAAGATGGAAGTCTTGAGTGTTCTCATCTGAGATGGCTTGTGAGCACCCCTGAGGCACACGTCTCCAACAATGACCCAGCCGAGGTCTAGCCTTTGGGTGAAAGGGGCGAAATGCGGACCGTAGATCTGTTTCCTTATCTTACGTACCCGCAGGATGTCCCTGCCCAACAACAGGAGTATGTCTGCGACTGGATCAAGAAGTGGGATCTTGTCTGCAATGCATCTCAGATGACGATGGTGATGAGCTGCATTCAGAGTGGGAATCTCAGAACAGTTGTCGGGGACTTGATTACATTCGATCAGTGTAGGAAGGGGGAGACTAATCTTCCCGTTGGTTGACTCAACAACATAACCACAGGCCCTCCTGCCGGCTGTCTCTGAAAGTCCAGCATACATCTTCAGTGTGTAAGTCGACGGACTTCCTTTGACGTTGGAGATGTCGAAGGACTCGGATCTTGCTAGAGAGTGGTTGCTTTGTTCGTCTAGTATGGCATACATCTTTTCAGATTCCTGGCGACGTCCTACAGGGTTAACATTAACGATGCATATCTTGGAGCATGCTCTTGCGCTCACTCCTTCCCCACACACCTCGGTGCACTTGGATGTAACCTCCGAATAGGCCGCTTCCTCTCTCCCCCCGCCATGCTCTGAGGTGGGAGGAGACGACACTGACTTCCAAGGAGCTGGGCCTGGGTGGAGTGCTGAAATGTGCCGATCACTTTCACATTCTGTGCATTTTGCATCTACCTTGCAGTTCTTGGTGAAATGGTTCATAGAGGAGCAGCACTTGAAACATATAGAGTTCTCTTTGAGATACTGTTTGCGGCCTTCCAGGGACTTCTCTCTGGAGCCTCTGCACTTCTTTAACGGATGGGGCTTGTTGTGGATGGGGCATTGTTTGCTCATATCCTCAGATTTCTTCTGATCCCTTGTGTTCTCGGTTGAAGGCACTTGCGTTTTGTGGACAGATATTGGTGTCTTTCCATGTCTGTTAAACTTGTCTCTTCTGGCAAGTGCTGTGTGAGAGGAGAAGAAGGTAAAGCTGGGGTCGGTCCTGGCTTTTGCTTCTCTACGGATGAAGTTGGCAAACACAAAGAATGGGGGGAAGGTAACGTTGTGCTTCAGCTTGAACTCTGACCCGAATGATATCCACTTCTCCTGCAGATTTAAAGGAAGCTTCTCAACAATGGGATTTACCCCTCTGGAAGTGTCTAAATACGATAGGCCAGGTAGGCAGCCGTCCTGCTTTGCGGCTTTGAGTTCTGACAGCAGATCTCCAAGGTCACGGAGCTTCTGCGTTTCCTTATTTGTCAACTTCAGAAAGTTCTCCAACCTGGCAAAGAGAGCTCTTCATCTGCCTACAGATCCAAGCCCGATATGGCACCGTGGACGGAGGAGTTCCCTGCCCAATTATTCTCTGGTCTATCATCAAACGTGGTTAACCCTGTAATCACCAGCTGGCTGCGTGCAAGGTATTTGGCAAGGTCGGAGGTGGTGGGGCCTGTGCCATGGTTGCCTTGAGTAGGGGCTCTGTTGGGGGTCTCCAGGAATCGAGAGGGTGTTTGCTGCTGACTTTCTCGCTTCAGCGCTCCATTCCTCTGCACGGTGTCGTCTGTTTTGCGGGGGAGGATCTTGTGACTTGGGGCACGCAATCCATTTTGACCTTGGTTGGTGACATGGGGCATGTTATATGAAGTGCTCGAGTCTGTAGAGATGTGCGGGTCGTCATCTCTCTCTCTCGTAAACTGTGTGTCGGCTTGGTTGCTCACATAGTCTGTGGTGCGCTGTAGTCGACTCTGATGCGGAACGGGAATTAAAAGTTTGTTAGCTGTCTTAGGATCTGCTTCCATCAAAACTGCCTCCAATATTTGTGCCTCAGCTAATGCAGCATCTATCTCTTTTTCTTCCTGCAGAGCGTCTAATGTGGCTTGGAGATGGGCCTGTTCAACTTGGAGTCGGGCCTGATCAACTTGGAGACGGGCCTGATCAACTTTTATTTCTATTTCTTTGTTGGCATAAGCAGCTCTGGCTTGGGTTGCTTCTAGCCTAGCCCGTGCTTTGGCGATGGCCATGCTTACCCTAGAACCAGCTGATGACCGTGAACTGGCTGATGACCTAGAACCGGCTGATGACCTAGAACCAGCTGATGATCTGTAGTAATGAGAGCTTCTGACAGATTGTCACATTCTTCAGGTTCATCTAACTGTTTAAGGTCTTCTACTCACTGAGTAGCGTTTTCGGCATTACCTCCTGCCATGATGATGTGAGGTAAGAGTGGTGTACAAGGTGAAGACTTAAGCTGGCTGTGTTGTGATGGTTTACTCTGCGCCTAGATGATGGCCACTTAACTCTGAGTCCTTGCTGCTCCACGTGGAGGATCTCCTCTCTTCACAGCTAGCTGTATTGCTGTCTTTTCACTGTACTGGTCTCGCTAGGGGTACTTCTATCTAGTTATCCAGCCAGCTAAACACTCATTCAAATAACTCCTCGAGAAACAGGGTGCAGTTTTGAAGCTTTACTTGAATACATTTTGTGAAACTGTAAACAAAGACAAATTATGTTTTGTACATAGAGCTGAGTACCATACATTAGATGTTACATAAGATATAAACATTTTTATGACAACAGAATAGACTAATTGTATAACTAAATAGCACTGAATCTAAACCTCGGTAGCTAACAGCTAATAACTTCTTATAGACAAAGTATTGTCAAAATACTACACTGACAAGGTTGCTATCATGTTACTAAACAAGGATACTCACAAACATTGTGTCTTGCCAAGCGTATAAGAAGGGATTGCGGCAGATTGCTGCCATATGTGAGATATCTTCACAATTCAGCAGGTACTTCCTGGAATACTACTTCCGGGGCAAACAGGTAGAAGGTCAAATAATACCCTGCTATACTATAACACAGCTATAAACTAACTACCACTAGAGGGTGCTATCTGCATGTAGTAAGTCCAGAACACTCCCCGTCTGGGGTCGTTAACGGCCCCACATAATCCTAACTCTACTTGTCACTGGAGTCCTCTATCGACAAAAGAAGGACCACCTCAGAGATAGGCCGAGAGAAGACCTTTGCTGTTCCCTCTTTGATGACTGCGATATGCGTCCCCCAACTCTGAGAAGTTCGTCAGTGTCAACGATAGGATGCAGCTTCCGTAGACTGATGTGAGGGGGTAGGTTCCATTCTGCTGCTATGCACGTCAGCTCTTCTGAGTAACACTCATGTTGGACGTTCTTCATCACAAGGATTTTGGCTCTCTTGAGCTCCCCTTCAGAAGGACCCTTACGACAGATGTGCCACCCATGGCAGCTACTCTCTTGTGCAGGCTGTGAGAAGGTATGAGCTCTGTGGGTTAGGCGTGCTACTGTCTTTATGAGAGTCTTCCATTTGGAGAAACGCTCGAAGCATTTGGAGCTCATCAGGTCCTTAGAGATTTGAGTAACGTTCGCTGTGACTTGTGGGTGTATCTCGGAGTCAGAAACAGGGTTGAGGAGGTCAAATGACTCATTGAACTCAGAGGAGTGCAGGGACTGATCCTGAAGAAAAGCAGGCCCTGACAGCCAAGTCGTGCTGCTGAGAAGGGACACTGTTACAGATCTAGACCCATGGTCAGCTGGGTTCTGGTCTGTGGGGACGTACCTCCACTGGTCGGGGGATGTGGGCTGTCAGATACGTTGGACGCTGTTTTTCACATAGAGGTAGAACCGTCTACTTTGGTTATGGATGTATCCTAGCACCACTTTGCTGTCTGTATAATACTTGATGCTGTCAAACTTCAGACCCATCTCCTCCAGTATGAACTCTGCAATCTCAACTGCTGATACTGCTGCACACAGTTCCAATCTGGTTATGGTGAGGTCTGGCTGGGGTGCCAACTTGGTCTTATCAAAGATGAAGCCGACATTGCTTTGACCATCTTGAGTGGTAACCTTCAGGTAAGCCAAACCTGCCTTAATGGATGCGTCTGCAAAGACACAAAGCTCTTTGAATTGGACATTTGAGGGAGAGAAGGCCGAGGTATTTGGATCTCCTGTAAGTCTTGAAGTGAGTCCCTCCATCTGTCCCACTCTGCTTCCATCTCTTCAGGGAGGGGTGAATCCCACTCTTCAGTGCATGTGGAGAGTTCCCTGAGGAGCAGCCTGCCTTGTATTGTGACAGTGGCTAAGAAGCCGAGAGGGTCGTATAGGCTGTTGACTGAAGAGAGCATTCCTCTACGTGTGAAGGGTTGCTTGTCATCTATGGCTTGGAACGTGAATGTGTCTGTTGCTATGTTCCAAGACACTCCTAGGCTATGCTGTAGGGGGAGGTAATCAGTGAAGCGGTCTAGATCCTTGATGTCCTTACCACCATCTTCAGGGGGGAATGCCTCCATCACTGCTGGTCTGTTAGAGGCTATCTTGTGTTGCCTGAGGCTTGATCGTGCAAGTAGTTTGTGAGCTCGTCCGAGGGTACTGACGGCCTCTGCTTCGGTCGGGAATGACTTCTGTGCATCGGCGACGTAGAACTCTCTTTCGATGAACCCTCTCACATCACTGCCAAAGTCATCTTCTTCTTCCTTGGCAGCCCTCCTTAGTCCATATATGGCGACAGCAGGGGATGGGCTATTCCCGAAGACATGGACACGCATTCTGCAGTCCACAATGTCTCTGCTGGGGTCGTTGTTGCGATACCACAGGAAGCTGAGGAAGTCTCTGTGGTCTTCTCTCACCACAAAACAGTGAAACATGTGCTGGATATCGGCAGTAAAGGCGACAGGCTCTTTCCTGAATCTCATGAGTACCCCCAAGAGGCTGTTGTTGAGATCTGGCCCTGTGAGGAGTACCTCGTTAAGATATACTCCCTGACATGGTGCACTGGAGTCAAACACCACGCAGATCTGTTCTGCCTTTTTTCGGGTGATAGACTCCGAAGGAGGGGAGGTACCAACACGCTTGGCCTTCCTGGAGTGGAGGAGCTAGCTCTGCATGATCGTTGACAAGCATTTTCTTGACAAACTCTAGGAAGTGTGCTTTCATCTTTGGCTACAACAGACCAAGTAAAGACAAGAGTAAATCCCCAGTGACGCAGCGCTGTGTGCACCATGGGTTCAAAGTCATTAGTTCATCCAATGATTGCACACTTAGGTAATGTCTCAAGTTATTCATATAACGTCTCCCAAAATGTTACTTTCTGAAAGAAATCACTCTAATTTGCATTTGAGTTCGTTATTTCTAACTGCTTCCACGGTCTTTCCAGGAAGCCTGTTCCAAAGATTGTGGCCTAGAAATTCGGTGGGGTTAGCGCGCAATTAGAGGCATTAGAGGGCCTTGCGCCGGAATTATAGCCGCGATCGAAATTGCGTTGGGCCCTACCATCGGCGTTAGCCGGTAGCGCTGCGCTGGCACCGATGATGACATCGGTGTGCGCAGCGTCCCGGTTGTCGTGGTAACGCGGCCGGGCGCCCAAATTCAGTTGCGGCCGCCTCGCCCGTGGCAGCCGCAACCAACGATTGTTCAACAGGATGTTGCAGCACGTAGCGCCGGCGCATTAAGGTGGAGCGGCGGCCGGCCGCTTTCCCGGCGGCCGCCTGCCCGCACCTCCCTCCCCGGACTCCTCCACCACCCCCCCGCAGCACTGATGTGTGTGGCCCGCGAGCCCGGCACTTCTCTGATGTGCCGGGCTCATTTGTCGGGCGAATCGACCGGTCAGCGGTCGGCTGCAGGCAGCTCCTCCTTAACAGAAGGAGGAGGCCTGCAGTACCCCAGCCTGCCGCACCGCATCAGGTGCCGCAGCGGGGGATTAGCGCTGCAAACCTGCATTCAGCGCCCATAGCGAGGCGCTGAAACCCTCCATTAGCGCCCACAGCCGTCTGGGCGCGGGGCAGCTGAATTTTTGGCGGGCGCATCGGCAATTATCGCAGGCACAAAATTTCGGGCGCAAAAGCCCTGGCGGAGGCAAACCTAATTTCTAGGCCTGTATGTAATATTGTTTATATAGATTTATATAGAATGGACTGCACAGGAACAGACCATATGGCCCAACTGGTCTATGTCGGTGTTTATACTTCACACAAGCCTCCTCCCACTTAACGCACATGAACCTACCAGCATCTCCTTCAATTCCTTTCTTTCTTATGGTACTTACCGAGCTTCCCCTTCAATGTATCGATGTCACTCACTACAACTAATCGTTATAGTTGCGAATTTCACATTCTAATCAGTCTCTTGCTGAATACATTTCTCCTGGACTCCCTGTTGGATGTATTAGTGCCTATCTTATATTCATGGCCACTAGATTTATTCTCCTCACAACAGGGAATGTCTTCGCTTCGTTTATCCTAACAAACCATTCATTATATTGAAGACTTCTATCAGATCACCCGTCAGCACTCTCTTGTATAGAGAAAAAAGCCACGGATTGTTCAAGCTTTCCTGATAGGAATAATCTCTCATTTCTGGTGTAAAACATTTAAATATCATCTTCATCTCTTTCAGCGCCTCTTTTTTTTATAATATAGAAATCAGAGCCTTCCCTCTGAACCACAGTGTAAGTGCAGTGGAACAATTAGTACCAGAGGAGGATGGTTAACTCTAGTGTAAGTATAGGTTGCCACTAATATCGGAGAAGCACAGTCATTTCTACTGTAAGTGTAGGATACCGATACTACCGGAGATGCATGTTCAGCTATACTGTAAGGGCAGGGTAATACAAGTAGCGGAGAATCACTTGCACCGCGAGTATAAGTGTCGAAGTAAGACAAGTGGTGAAGAAGCATGGTCCACTCTTCTGTATGTTTAGCAAACCTCTATTACCACACGAGTGCGCTCACTCTGGTGTAAATATAGGCTATCATGAGTACCGGAGGAGCACAGTCAACACTACTGTAAATGCAGGATAGAAATAGTACAGGTGGAGCACGGTCAAATCCAGTGTAAGTGTAGGATATCACTAGTAGTTGAGGAGCATGGTATCGTCTAGTAATAGCGTGTCTTGTAAGTTTTGGGAACTACAAGTACTGTTGGAACATGGTCATCTCTAAAGCTGCAGGACTCTTTCATATATTGCAGGATTTGTTTCAGCGCCTGTTCTGGAGGTGTTCGAGCACTAGGGGTCAGTAAAGTGCAGGGTCAGGGCGATGGCTGCCAGGGTATCTGCTTCCACCAGTCCTGCTGGAATAGGGATTGTAAGGGGAATAGATAGGGGTTTCTGTGGTCGCGACCGAGACTCCAGGATGGTATGTTGCCTCCCTGGTGCAAGGGTCAAGGATGTCTCGGCGCGGGTGCAGAACATTCTGGAGGGGGAGGGGGAACAGCCAGTTGTCGTGATACATGTTGGTACCAACGACGTAGCTAAAAAAAGGGAAGAGGTCCTACAAGTAGAATTTAGGGAGTTAGGAGCCAAGCTAAAAAGTAGGACCTCGAAGGTAGTAATCTCTGGATTACTACCAGTGCCACGTGCTAGTAAGAGTACAGAGAACAGGATAGTTAGGCTAAATACGTGGCTTGAGCAGTGGTGTAAGAGGGAGGGTTTTAAATTTTTGAGGCATTGGAACCAGTTTTGTGGTAGGTGTGACCTATACAAAAGGGACGGTCTACACCTGTGCAGAGATGGAACTGATGTTCTCGGGGTAATTTTTGATAAAGCAGTTCGGGAGCATTTAAACTAGTATGGCAGGGGGCTAGAAACCTATGTAGTGAAATAGAGGAAAGTGAAAGGCAGACAGAAATAAATGGTAAAAGGGTGAGGAACAAAAAACAAAGGGCCAAACTAATTCATAAAAAATGTGAGCATAAAAAAAGCCTGAGGGTTTTATACCTTAATGCGAGAAGCATCAGGAACAAGGTAGATGAATTAGCTGTGGAAATAGAGGTTAATAATTATGATCTAATTGGGATTACGGAAACATGGTTGCAGGGTGAGCAGGGCTGGGAGCTTAACATACAGGGGTATTCAGTATTTAGGAAGGATCGACAAAAAAGAAAGGGAGGAGGGGTAGCATTGCTAGTAAAAGAGGGGATAAATGCAATTGAAAGGAAGGATATTAACTCAGTTAATACAGAATCTATATGGGTGGAGCTAAGAAATAGCGAGGGGCGAAAAACATTAATAGGAGTGGTATATAGGCCTCCAAATAGTAAAATAGAGGTTAGGGAGGGCATCACGAGGGAAATTAGAGAAGCGTGCAATAAGAGCACAGCTGTCATCATAGGTGACTTTAACTTACATATAGATTGGACTAGCCTAATCAGTAAAAATAATGAGGAGGAGGAATTCCTTGAGTGTTTAAGGGATGGTTATCTGGATCAATATGTCGAGGAACCAACTCGGGAACAGGCTATATTGGACTGGGTACTGTGCAATGAGAAGGGACTAATCAGTAATCTTGTTGTACGGGGACCCTTGGGTCAGAGCGATCATAACATGATCGATTTCTCACTCGAAATGGAGAGCGAAGAAATTGACTCAGAGACTAAGGTCCTGAATTTAAACAAGGGGAATTATGATGCCATGAGACGGGAACTGAGTAGGTCTGATTGGACAACGTTCCTGAGAGGACTGGAGGTAGATAAACAATGGCAAACATTTAAAGATAGAATGACAAAATTGCAAAAATTGTTTATACCAATCTGGCATAAAAGGAAATCTAAAAAGGTGACTCAACCGTGGATAACAGGGGAAATTAGAGACAGCATAAAATCCAAAGATAGGGCGTATAAAATAGCCAAAAAAAGCGCCAGAGCGGAAGATTGGGAACAGTTTAAGATAGAGCAAAGGAGGGCAAAGGGCATGATCAAGAGGGGCAAAATAGTTTACGAAAACAAGCTGGCGGAAAATATAAAAACTAACTCCAAAAGCTTTTATAAATATATCAAAAGGAAAAGACTGGTGAAAACCAAAGTTGGTCCATTGCAGTCAGATACGGGGGAATATATAATGGGAAATAAGGAAATGGCAGATCAACTAAATGCATACTTTGGGTCAGTCTTTACGAAGGAAGACACAAAAAACCTCCCTGGGATATCGGGAAAAATAGGGACATTGGCAAAGGAGGAACTGACGCAAATCAATATCTCTAAGGATATGGTGTTAAGGAAGCTAAAGGGATTGAAGGTGGACAAATCCCCAGGGCCTGATAACATGCATCCTAGGGTACTGAAGGAGGTGGCCCTAGAGATAGCGGATGCACTAAGGATGATTTTTCAGAATTCATTAGACTCGGGAACAGTGCCGATGGATTGGAGGGTAGCTAACGTTACCCCACTATTCAAAAAGGGGGGTAGGGAAAAAGCAGGTAATTACAGACCTGTAAGCCTTACATCAGTTGTGGGCAAAATGCTGGAGTCCATCATTAAGGATGAAATAGCGGAGCACTTAGCAAATGGGGACAGGATAGGACAGAGTCAACATGGATTTACAAAGGGTAAATCGTGCTTGACTAATCTATTGGAATTTTTTGAGGGAGTAACTGGTAGAATAGATGGGGGAGAGCCAGTAGATGTGGTGTACCTGGACTTCCAAAAGGCCTTCGATAAGGTCCCACATAAAAGATTAGCATGGAAAATTGAGGCTCATGGGATAAAGGGGAAAGTTTTGGCGTGGATAGGGAACTGGCTGTCAGATAGAAAACAGAGAGTTGGAATAAACGGCTCATTTTCTGAATGGCAGGCAGTAACAAGTGGGGTACCACAGGGATCTGTCCTGGGCCCCCAGCTGTTCACAATTTACATTAATGACCTGGATCAGGGAGTCGGATGCAGCATTTCCAAATTTGCAGACGACACTAAACTAGGAGGTGGGGTGGGCTCAGAGGAAGAGACCAGGAAGCTCCAGAGCGATTTGGACAGACTGGGCGATTGGGCGGATAAATGGCAGATGCACTATAATGTGGACAAGTGCGAAGTTATCCACCTTGGGTGCAGGAACGGGAGGGCAAATTATTATTTAAATGGCAATAGATTGGGAGAGGGGGAAGTACAGAGAGACCTGGGTGTTCTTGTACACCAGTCACTGAAGGCGAGCATGCAGGTGCAACAGGCGGTCAAGAAGGCAAACGGTATGCTGGCCTTCATAGCAAAAGGGTTAGAATACAGGAACAGGGATACCTTGCTGCAGCTGTACAGGGCACTGGTGAGACCACACCTCGAGTACTGTGTACAGTTTTGGTCGCCTCATCTGAGGAAGGATGTTCTTGCCATGGAGGGGGTGCAGCGGCGATTCACCAGGCTGATACCAGGAATGGCGGGAATGACCTATGAGGAGAGACTATGTAGTTTAGGGATGTACACACTGGAGTTTAGAAGATTGAGAGGGGACCTCATAGAAGTGTATAAAATTCTGACAGGTCTAGACAGACTGGATGCAGAAGGAATGTTTCCCTTGGCGGGTGAAAACAGAACTAGAGGACATAATTTAAGGATAAGGGCTAAACCATTTAGGACAGAGATGAGGGGGAATTTCTTCACTCAGAGAGTGGTGAACCTGTGGAACTCATTGCCACAGAGGGCAGTGTACGCCAGCTCATTAAATATATTTAAGAGGGAATTAGATATATTTCTACGGGCAAAAGGGGTTAAGGGTTACGGAGAGAAGGCGGGGACGGGATACTGAATTAAAGGATCAGCCATGATCTCATTAAATGGCGGAGCAGGCACGAAGGGCCGAATGGCCTACTCCTGCTCCTATCTTCTATGTATCTATGTATCTATGTAGCACCAGTGTTGGGTGATTCCAGTTTCCATTTTTAAAGAATGTTTGTATTGTGCGTGTTTTTGAAACTGTTCAATAAAAAGTTCACATATTTCTCTTAAACTGACGTAGCAGTAAGAAAAAACAACTTACCTCACTCTATTTGTTTAATGACTGTAACTAATGCCAATTATGAGTTAATTTGATTAAGTCCCTGGCGGATTCATTTGTGGATAAATATAGGTTCCCCTTTATTGTCTCTGCCGTGCGCCAGTCACAGTCTATCAGCTCCAACAGAATTCATCCATTCTCACAGAAATTGGGGCGACCAGCTATACTGCTGATAAAAGAGATTTACTACCCGATTCTCGCAGCTTTCGGTGTCCCTGGTGAGCCATTGTAACCTGCTTGTTGTTAATTGGTGTTAACTCTCTCACTGTTCATGTCTCATGTTGGTTCATGTAACAGTTTTATCAAATGTCAGCGTGACACAGTGAACCGCGTGTCCACACTTTCCACGTTTCCCTTAATACCATAACCTCAATGATGTTGCAATGTTTTTGAGGTCCCAACACGAGGATTTTAGCGGATTTCCGGACCGTCTTATAACCCCATGCAGAGTGAGCGCTGCAGCAGCTCATTAAAATGTGTGGTTCTGTTTCCCAGGTAATGGCTCCAAAACAATTTCTGTTCTCTCACTGCTCCATGTTGATAACCACACTGAATGGAGTAAAAGGCTCTCAACAAGTAGCCCCATATTTATTTCAATCAGGAATTGCAACATTATTTCTCTCCTGTCTCTTTCTTACAGCAAACTTGGTGACAATCGTGATTCTCTCCCGAGGAAACTGCTGCCTTTCCAAGTGTATCTCTGTCTACATGGTGGCCATGGCAACAGCAGATCTACTGGTCATGATCTTCAATGTAATGGTGTATTATATTCTCAGTTATCACTTTCCATTTTCATTCCTGTCCCACACTCCCGTGTGTAAGTTCAATCTATACATGAATGTTGTCACCTTCGATTTGTCTGTTTGGTTCACCGTCTCCTTCACATTTGACCGATTTATAGCGATTTATAGCCAGAAGTTTAAAGTAAAGTATTGCACCGCGAGAACTGCGGCCGCGGTTATAACAGCGTTCACGGTCCTGATCTTTTTAAAAGGCATTGTCGTTTTGTTTGCATTTGAATCTCAGCAAATAATTAATAACGTTCAGCGGGGCTATCAGTCGAGTGTAGATTTTTTTCCTCAGCTGAAGGTGTAGCGTATCTCTGGTTTCACACCGTGTGGCTCGTTTGGCTTCCCTTTACTTTAATGGCCTTGTTTAATTGTTTTACCGTCAGACGTATTTTAGTGGCCAGCAGAGCCCGCAGGGGACTCCGGGGTCAGAGCAGTGAGAATCAGAGCGATCCAGAGATGGAGAACCGAAGGAGATCCATCATTTTGCTCTTCACTGTATCGGGCAGCTTTATATTGCTGTGGCTGACAGCTGCCGTGAATTTTGTAACTACCAGAATGTCGAACACCACTTACTACAGAGGCGAACGCACAAGCCCAACCTAAATCGCCACTGAAACTGGAGACCTGTTGAAGCTTTTGAGTTCCTGTCCGAACACGTGCATTTATGCAGCGACCCAGAGGAAATTCCGAGAAGAGCTGAAGAAGCTGCTCAAATCTCCCTGGACACTGATTCTAAGATTGGTTAAACATAAAACAAAGCTGAACTAAAGCCTCGGTTGGGACATTGGAATTCTGTTCTAGCTCTTGTCCCAGCTTATTCTCTCTGCTAACCTAAAGATTGTTGTAAAAACTCACAGGTACACGAGTATATTTGGAGCCCTTTGTAGCATTTAACGCCAACAAGGGCTGTGGGTTTCCGCAGTTCTTTGGCCGAGTGTCTCCTCCCAAACAAGGACATTCTCCTTTAAGTATGAAAAATGTCAGCGATGAAGTGAAGTTTAACACTGGAATATAATAGTTTATCAACCGGTTTAATATCTGATCCTGCGAGGATTGAAATCAGTTCTATCATATATTGACCAGATCAGTCACCAGTTTCAAGGGAAAGATTTTGTCGTTTACAACTCTCGGTCCAGTTACTTTTGTCTCACAGGTTTGGTGAAAATGTTACTTGGACTGATTGCAGCTGCAAGGGCCGCTTCACCCCTTCTCCTGGGACTAAGGAGTGGTGCCGCTGTCCCCTTCACTGTGTTGGGATGTTTCAAAACTTTTTGAATGTTTGCAGGCGTTGCCTCGTTTTACCTGTTTTTTTTTCCGGCGTCTCGTTTATTGAGAATTAGCTGAAGGCTGTCCAGCAACATTAAATAAATTGTTACTTGCTGTTACTAAATGTATCATGGTGAATCTGACGATGTTAATGTCACTCAGCGTCCGTTACCTTGAAACACGGGGTAAGAAATAAGAATTTATAATCATGGCTTTCCAGGCAAGGATCAATAATCAGGACTCTCAGATATTTACATGGAATATTCTGCTGTGTGTGCTGGTGCACTAACAGAAATATGTAAGATCCCCATCCCTTTTGCCAATTCGTGTTGAGCTGGTACTCCAGTGCAAGGCAATGTATTGGGTGCACTGTCCGGCACCACTGGGGACCTGGGTTTGAGAGCGCTTCTTGGTGTAACATCTTCAGATGAGGATTCGAGCCAAATAACAAGCATTTTGTTCGCCCGGTAATTTCAGTGCCTCGGTTGAAACTGTTTTCCAATTTATTCTGCAGTATATGTGTTGCAGGTTGGAAGATGTCGAAGAGAAGCTATCCCTCCAACTGGGTAAATCCACTATTCACACTGCAGGATGTGTAAGACAGTCAGAGGACTGTCTTTGACTGCTTCCGCTGTTCTATTCAGTACACCGGGTTACACATATAAACAGACAGCACTGTTTCAGCTCCATCTTTACACACCTTCAGCGATTGATGGGCGCTGGAGATATTAATTGTTCTGTTGGTTTATATGAATTTCAAACTAATTGGCTTGCATGCATTTTTTTCGCCAAGTCGGATTGTAATTTTACTGCGGTGCCTTCCATCTACTGCATGCCTGTAGTTATCAGTCCATTTGGGATTAGTGGAATCTGAATATTCTGAAAGTAAGGGCATTTTCAATTATTGCCTGGGTGGAAATCTGGCTGGACCAGACTATAATGAAGAAGAAAATTGGGCGGGTGTAAAATATGCTGCAGCCAATCGGCAGAATTCACTAAAGCGGAGGAATGTTCCGTCAAATCACGGAATGATTGACAAGATTCCTATTTGCAGAATAGTAATTGATAAAATACCGAAACTTTTGAATTAGCCTATAATTGTTTCAAGACAGTTTTCTGTCAGTCAGTTAGGCAGTGCCTGTATTTGGATTGTGGGTCCGTTTGTAATTCTTTTGATGAAACCTAGTCTCCCATAAATTCTTAGACTCAGTAACAGGTGTAAATGTTTATTTAAAATGTATTGCATAATCGGGTCAAAGAAATACTTAAAAAGTTGGGGTGTATCTCACGCGAAGTTCTCCATCGTGTATCTATAAGTCGGAACACGATGATCGCGTTGGATGTGTTTTTATCACAGTGCAGATAATTCGATGGTTGTAGACTGTTAGTTGAGGATTACAGAGCTACATCCTGAGGCTGACGGCTGTCCTTAACATCGGAATCTGTCTCTTGTTCCACACAATGCTAGAAGAATGTAAAGGGATGCTTACCTCAGCCGGAATTAAATAAATCTTATGTTATATTAATGTTAAGAAAATCAATGCCCAGAGCTGATGTCCACACGTCTAATGATCCCGAAAAAACATTGGCATAAATATTACTGATTTATATCTTATCCTTGAACTGAAAAAGTAAAATAAAACTGCTGAACAAATAAACTGCAAGGATCGAAATATGCAGGATATAATTGGTGATACGTCACAGCATCGCCTGAGCGTTGCACCCATTGGCCAGGTCCACTTTTGAAGCACTTGCTACGTCATCAGGAGCCCCATATTGCAAACTGTGGCGCTCGTCACGTTTGGCTACAGGAAGTGAGGTCACAGTCTGAGTGCCTGAGAAGAGGGAATGCTGCCGCGGATCAGTGCCTGTGTCAGAATGCTTCGACTTTCTCAGTGACCAGATGTCATTTTCCCCAGTCCCAGAATTCCACCGGGCCACAAGTTAGAGGAGTAAAATCCAACACCAAGTCCGTCAGCCCCTGGATATCATTTCACTCCAGAACTCTTCAAGCAAACAACATAAGAGTATTGGACAAATATCACTGGGCAATGCAAATCGGACATTTATTCTGTAATGTCTAAAGTTCCATGTAATAAACTACATTTAATTTAATGTAATTAATTTAATTTAATTTCATTTCATTTATTTCAAATTAATTTTAGTTTTATGAACTTTCGTTTAATTTAAATGGTATTTTATTTTCAAAATCTCTTTAAGCTTCCATCGTGATTTCTGTCACTGTTGAATTTAGAGGCTGCAACTTACATTGATAACAACAATGGATATTCCTGAGACATGTTGGAACTCCAGGGCGCTTCACTTGTCCATGATAATCACGTGTCCTTGAAGTCCCTCCATCTGCTCGAACTTAAACTCAGAGGAACGGCTCGAGTCAGTGCCGGGCTGAGAATTTGCTCGACCACATGTTCCAGGAGGTGGTCACCCCGCAGCCACAATGTGTTTAGGAGAATAGTAAGCTGGTGGCCATCGGCAGTGTGCGAAGAGGCAGGTGGTGCTGGTACCCTCCGGGAGTCTGGCACTCTCAAAGATGGGGCCGATTACCGACCAAAAAGGACATTTTCTTGTGAAGGCAGTGGGCATGGCTTAGGAATTTCATGAATATTTTGCATGTGTCTTCACTAAAGAAAAGAATGCTGCCAATGTCTCAGCAAAGGAGGTGATAGTTGAGAATTTGGGTACGAATAACATAATGAAAATAATATACTTAAAAGGTTGACAGTGCTAAAAGTAGAAAAATCGCCCGGTCCAAATGGGCTGTATCCTAGGTGGCTGAGTGAAGTAAGGGTTTAAATTGCAGAGGCTCTGTAGTCACAAATTCTTCCAATCCTCCTTAGATATGGGAGTGCAGCAACAGTGGTGGTGGATTGCAAATATTACAACCCGTTCAAAAAATGAAGAGGGATTAACCAGGTCTGACCGGGTAGTCAGCTTAACGTCGTGTGGAAGCACTTAGACACAATAATCCGACAGAAACATAATTAGCACTTGGAAAATGTGGGTTAATCAATGAATCACAACACGGATATTTTACTGGGGAATCGTGTTTTGCAAACTTGATCGAGCCCTTTTATGAAGTAACTGAGAGTGTTGATGAGGATAATGCAGTTGATGTTGTGTATATGGCTTTTAAAAGGCGTTTGACAAACTACTACATGCTGGACTTGTTAGCAAAACTGAAGCCAACATTTAAATCAAAATTGAAAACAGAGAAAAGGAAGCTTAAGATAAATGTTAGGTAAAGAATCCAGTAGAGCACCAAGCTGAATACAAATTAGAAAGGGTTTTGATAATGTAAATATGGAGAATTTTTTTTCAGTGACAGTCTGCTCCGTTACCAGAGGGCACAGATTTTAGTTAATTGGCACAAAAACCAGCGGGGACATGAGGGAAAATAATTGAAAAATATGACTAGCAGAGGAATGGGACAATTGGTTATCTCTTTCAAAGAGAAGGAACAGGCACGTAGGGCCAAATGACCTCCTTCTGTACTGCATAATTCCAGGATTCAGTGATAGTTTGATCCCCCTGCCATTGTCTGTAGCGAGTCGCAGTGTAGGGTGTGAATTTAACAAATGCTGCACTAAGAAAGCGGAGATACCGATTCTTGGGACCAGATATGGGAGCTTGACTTATCTTTGGGAGAGGGATTAGGCTGGATAGCTCTTTGTTGGCCAGCGCAGACACGATGGGCCGAAATGGCCTCCTTCCATGCTGTAACTTTCTATGATTCTATGATTTGGGCTCACAGTGAAGATCTCAGACTTCACAGAAAGACACAAAATCACGTGAGCCATCTGTGAGGACTCTCTCACAAATTGGCACCAACAATTAAGTGAGGGTCATTTCCTTTAAGAGAAATTTCAATCAATCAGAAAAGTATAGCAATTTTTATATTACTGCTAGTGGTTCAATTGAAGCACATCGCTCACGATATCCAATCATTACAATACATTATTAAAGGCATAAAATTCATAATAGAAACATAGAAGATAGGAGCAGGAGTATGCCATTCGGCCCTTCGAGCCTGCTCTGCCATTCAATGAGATCATGGCTGATCATCCAAATCCAGTGCCCTGTCCCTGCCTTTTCCCCATATCCCTTGATCCCTTTAGCCTCAAGAAATATATCCAACTCTTTCTTGAATATATTTAATGAACTAGCCTCCACTGCCTTCTGTGGCAGAGAATTCCACAGGTTCACCACTCTCTGTATGAAGAAATGCCTCCTCATTTCAGTCCTAAATGGCTTACCCCTTATCCTTAGACTATGACCCCTGGTTCTGGACTCCCCGGCCATCATAAACACCCTTCCTGCATCTAGTCTGTCCAGACCTGACAGAATTTTATAGGTTTCGATGAGATCCCCTCTCAATCTTCTAAACTCCAGTGAGTATAAGCCCAATCGACACAATCTCTCCTCATACATCATTCCTGCCATCCCAGGTATCAGCCTGCTGAATCTTCGCTACACTCCCTCCATGGCAAGAACGTCCTTCCTCAGGCAAGGTGACCAAACTGCACACAATACTCAAGGTGCGGCCTCACCAAGGCCCTGTACAACTGTAGCAAGACATCCTTGTTCCTGTACTCGAACCCTCTTGCTACGAAGGCCAACATACCATTTGCCTTCTTAACCGCCTGCTGCACCTGCATGCTTACCTTCAGCGACTGATGCACAAGGGCACCCAGGTCTCTTTGCACTTCCCCTTCTCCCAATCTATTGCAATTCAAATAATAATCTGCCTTCCTGTTTTTGCCACCAAAGTGGATAACCTCACGTTTATCCACATTATAGTGCATTTGCCATGTTTCTGCCCAATCACCCAAACTGTCCAAATCGTACTGGAGTTTCCCGACATCCTCCTCACAGCTTACCCTCCCGCCCAGCTTTGTGTTGTCTGCAAATTTGGAGATATTACATCCAATTCCCTCGTCCAGATCATTAATATATATTGTGAGCAGCTGGGGTCCTAGGACCGATCCTTGCGGTACCCCCCTAGTCAATGCCTGCCACTTGGAAAATGGCCCGTTTATTCCAACACTTTGCTTTTTGTCCGCCAACCAGTTCTCTATCCAAGTCAATACCTTGCCCGCAATCCCATGTGCCTTTTACATCCTCAAAAAATTCCAGTAGATTAGTCAAGCATGATTTACCTTTTGTAAATCCATGTTGACTTTGTCTGATCCTGTCACTGCTTTCCAAGTGCTCTGCTATTATATCTTTTATAATAGACTCTAGCATTTTCCCCACTACCGATGTCAAGCTTACATGTCTATAATTCCCCGCTTTTTCTCTACCACCTTTTGTGAATAGTGGGGTAACATTAGCTACCCTCCAATCCATGGGTACCGTTCCAGAGTCTATCGAGTTCTGGAAGATGACCAGTAATGCATCTACTATCTCTAGGGCCACTTCCTTAAGTACCCTGGGATGTAGACCATCAGGCCCTGGGGATTTATCGGCCTTCAGTCCCATCAATTTTCCTAACATCATTTTCCTACAAATACTGATTTCTTTCAGTTCCTCTCTTTCATCAGACCCTATGTTCCCTGGCATCTCTGGGAGGTTATTTGTGTCCTCCTTTGTGAAGACAGAACCAAAGTATGTATTTAGTTGGTCAGCCATTTCCTTGTTTCCCATTATAAATTCCCCTGATTCTGACTGTAAGGGACCTACACTTGACTTCAGCAATCTTTATCTCTTCACATATCTATAAAAGCTTTTACAGTCAGTTTAAATAATCATTTAAAATTGGAATTGAAACTAAACATTGGGAGTTTTTCACCATTTACCTGCGAGAAATGTTTCTTGTAGTTTTACCCCAACCGTGCATCTCTTTCAAGAGCCGGGACTTTATATTTTGTTAAATTTTCAAAATTAAGTAGGTCAGCCCAGTACCGGTCACCCACAATGCCACAGTTTAGTTAGAATCTCTGTCACAGGTGGATTACAACTCCCAGAATGCAGCAGATTCGCAGTTCCTGTCAGTCGTTTAAGTATCAATTCAGCAATACAGCATAACCCCGCCCCTCCTCCTCTTTCGTCCAATTTCTCAGTGAGGAGTTCAAGGAGTGAATGAAGGATCGTCTTCTTCCTAAGCATATATCTTTCAGGATAATAAAATCCAGCTTTTCAGCAATGGGATCTCCACAATGTGGGATAATATTTGGATTCGCAACACAGGAGGTCCCGTGCATTTGATGCTATGGGCCCCTTCAAAACAACACAACCGAATTCCTCTGTTTGTACTTCAATAGAGTGCATATAACTGGGTCTCCAGCATTTGATTTGTTACAGTAGGGACAGGCACCGCAGATTATCACATTAAGAACTGTGAGAATGATTAGGATATATCGACAGCTTAAGAAAATATCGTTAAATAATAGAGTCCATATTATTGCCTCCTAAACTGCCGTAAATGTAGTGACAGAAGTACTCCATTTAAGTTATGTTTTTGATGCAATTCGCTTCTGTAAAGTCAATTTTCTTTGTTTCTTCAATGTTATTCTTGGTTGTTAAACTCCTCAGATTGAAGCTCATCAGTTTTATTTGCCTGTGTTATGCGGCACTTGGATGTTGCAGTTTGTTTAGAGAAGGTTATGTTTGTCATGTGATGAACTTTCCATAACATAGTTGTCAACTTCAGAAGCAGATAAATAGGTTTGTGCCGAATGAGCCCCCTGGTAATTCAGTAAATAACATGCAGAATACAGTTACCCAGTGAGCTGAAATGGTCCACCTGGCTTCCCGGATAACTCTTAAATTCACATTTTAAACTTGTAGATCTTTATGATTGAACTCCTTGCCACAGTGAAGAATTTTAATAACTTGTGCATTCGCCTCGTTACATTAAAACTTCAATGAAATCACCTGGGGGTAATCATTTTTATAAAGATAGAAAGCAGGATTTTCTATAATGTCTTCAAAATTGGAATTGTGACTTCTGGGAATCTCTGGGAATGAGCTGTGTGACCTATAAAGTGCAGAAATATAGTTTCCATGATTAGCTTAACAGAACTGCCCAAATAGCCCAAATGATGTCAATCCAACACTTCTTATGACAACAATAATAGATTTCATTGGAATTTTATTCCTCTGATATTTGAGGGGCCATTCCGACCAAATGGGAGATCGGGAACTGGCAGAGTTTGGGCCCCGTGGGATTGGGATCTGGCAAAGTGTGGGATCCGACAGAAAGTTAGACAACCAGGAGAGCGGGGCCAAGTTGCAAAAGAGAGCAGGAAGAGTCGAACAAATCAATAGATGGAGACAGCCTCACTTTGAATTAATAAAATATCAATCATATTTTGTTTTCAGCTTTTAAATACCGATCAGTTAAAATGAAATATCAAGGGTTTTGATCAAATCGTTAAAAGAAGAGATTGGACCCTTTCAAAAGGGTAATTTGTTAACATATTTAAAATCTGCATTGCTGATTCTTAAATTGTTCATTATACGAAAAAATAAGGAATAATCTTCTAAACTGAGCAAGAAAGAGTTCAAGGCCAGACTGGAGGTACCCG
The DNA here is from genome assembly GCF_052327205.1 of Somniosus microcephalus. Taxonomy (NCBI): domain Eukaryota; kingdom Metazoa; phylum Chordata; class Chondrichthyes; order Squaliformes; family Somniosidae; genus Somniosus; species Somniosus microcephalus. The sequence goes on from NW_028225180.1 coordinate 58,873,009, forward strand.
GATATGAGGTCTCGGGCGGGCCCTAGCCCACAGCGGGTGAAAGACCTGAAATTGCCGACCTGGTGAGAAGCTGGGACAGTTCTCCATAGAGCAAAGAATGTTCAGGGGAGATTTAACAGAGATGTTCAAAGTTATGATGGGCTTCGAGTAAATAAGTAGAGATTGTTTCCTCTGGCAGGAAGGTTAGTAATCAGAGGATGTGTATTTAAGGCAATTGGCAAAAGATCCAGGGAGGAGAAGAGGAATTTTTTTTTAGGTAGCGACTGTTATAATCCGGAATTAAATGCCTGAAAGGGTCATGGAAGCGAGTTCAATAATGAAAGAGAAATAATACATGTTTACAGCTCCTTTCAAGACCCAAGACGTCCTAAAGCGCTTTACAGCCAATGAAATACTTTTCAAGTGTAGAAACTGTTGTCATGCTGGAAGTGAGACACCACATTGCGCAGAGCCAGGTCTCACCGATAACCATGAGATGATGGCCAGTGATCTTGTTTGAGGGATGAATATTGTCCAGGACTCTGTGGAGACCTCCCCTGCTCTTCATTCAAATAGTGCTGTGGAATGTTTTACGTCCTCCTGACAGGGCAGTTGGGGCCTCAGTTTAATGCCCCATCTGAAAGACGGCACCTCCGACAGTGCAGAATTCCCTCAGTACTGCATTGGAATGTCAACCTAGATTTTGTGCTCAAATCTCTGGAGCGGGATTTTAGCCCACGGTCATCTGATGCAGAGGTGAGAGTGCTACCACAGAGCCACTGCAGACATCTTTATGAGCATGGTAATTTTAAAAGGGAACTGGATATATATTTGAAAAGACAAGATTTGCTGGGGTTTGGGGAAAGTGCAGTGGAGTTGGACTAATTGGATAACTATTTCAAACAGCCGTTAGAGGCAATATAGGTCGCATGGTCCCCTTATGTGCTTTCTGATTCTATGATTCTAGACCGCTTGCCTTGTCCGCCCATTAATGTCAATGGAATTAAACTAATGAAGTGGGGGGGTGGCGGTGTGATACAGGAAAGTGTATATTTAAAAGCAGAGAATGTCAAGGCACTAGAACAGAGTAGAGTTTTGGGTAAAAGTAAAAAGACTGTGTCAGGAAGGAACAGAGAGAGTAACAACGGCATTAAGGCATTCGTGACAGGGAAAAAATAGAAATAAGTCCAAGCAAAATTCATTATATCTGAATGCACAAAGCATTCACAGCAAAATAGATGAATTATTAGTGCAGATAGAAATTAACAGGTTTGATCTAATAGCCATAACGGAGACGTGGTTGCAAAGTGGTCAAGGTTGGGAAATAAATATTACAGGATACATCACTTTTAGAAGGGATAGGCAAAATGAAAAAGGCGGAGGGGTAGCCCTGATAATAAAGGATGGGATACAGACAGTAGAGCGAAAGGATCTTTGCTCTGAAAATCAAGAAGTAGAATTAGTTTGGATGGAGCTAAGAAACAGCAAGGGTCTGCAAACGTTGGTGCGAGTTCTTTATAGGCCCCGAAATATTAGTTGTAATGTAAGGCAGCATATACATCACGAAATCAGAGGCGAATCTAACAAGGGTAATACAGTAATCATTGGGACTTTAAACTACATATGGACTGGGCAAATCAAATTTGCAGTAATAGCGTGCAGAACGAATTCATGGAATGTATGCACGTTTTCTCGATCAGTATGTTGAGGAATCAACTAGAATTTAGATCCGGCCTTGTGCATCGAGAAAGGGTTAATTAATAACTTTGTAGTAAAGGGGCTCTTAGGGAAGAGTCAACAATATATTATAGAATTTTATATTGAGTTTGTAAGTGACATAGTTAAATCCGAAACTAGGGTCTTAAATCTAAACAAAGCAAACTACACAGGTATGAGGGGCGAGTTGGTTAATGTAGATTGGGAAAATACATTAAAAGCTATGATATTGGACGAGCAATGGCTAACATTTAAATAATTAATACATAATTTACAACAAATATACATTCCTTTAAGGCATAAAAACCCCACACGAAAAGTGGTCCAACCGTGGCTAGCAAGAGAAGTTAAAGGTAGCATTAGGTCAAAGGAAGAGGCTTTTAATGCTGCCAAAAAGAGTAGTAAGCCTGAGGATTGGGAGGATTTTAGAATTCAGCAAAGGAGAACCAAGAAATTGATGAAAAAAGGGAAAATAGAATACAAGAGTAAATTAACGGGAGATATAAATACAGTCTGTTAAAGCTTCTATAGGTATATTATAGATATATAGATATATTAAAAGGCAAAGATTAGCGAAAGTAAATATGGCTCCCTTACAGACTGAGACAGGAGAAATTATAATGGGGAATAAGGAAATGGAAGAGAAAGTAAACAAATACTTTGTGTCTCTCTTCACAGAAGAAGAGGCAAAAAACTTTCCGGAAATAGTGGACAGCCAAGGGTCTAATGAGAATGAGGAGCGGAAATGTATTAGGATTAGTAAAAAATAGTAATACTGGAGAAATTAATGGAACTGGAAGCCTATAAATCCTAGGGTTTTGAAAGAGTTGGCTATAGAGATAGTGGATGCATTGATTGTAATTTTCAATTATTCTGTAGATTCTAGAATGATTCTAGATTGGAAGGTAGCAAATATAACCCCACTAGTTAAAAATGGAGGGAGAGACAAAATGGGGAACGACAGACCAGTTAGGCTGACATCAGTATTAGGGAACATGCTATAATCTATTATTAAGGACGTGGTAACAGGGTACTTGGAAAATAATAATAGGATTGGGCAGAGTCAACACGGATTTATGAAAGGAAATTCGTGATTTACAAATCAGTTAGAGCTTTTTAGGTTGCAACTAACAGAATCGATAAGGGGGAACCAGTGGACGTGGTGTGTATGGATTTTCAGAAGGCTTTCGATAACGTGCCACAATGAGGGATTGAATCTGTACCCGGTGTTCCAACGGTGGCCTCGCCAACATCTTGAAAAGGTTGATCAAAACATGTTTCTCGTGATCTATGCTCATGGCCGCAAAACACACATTTCTGTTGGTTTTCCCAAGGACTTATCCACCGGTAGACATACTTTCTTGGAATTATTTGTTTGGATCTCTATCGCTGTTCATTCAATCCCTGCAGCTCCTTCCCATTGAGAGCCTGCTCCCATTCCTTGATGTTTCTCAATTATTGAGGCGAGATCACCGATGAACAATTTGTAACTCATTCTAAGTTGCTGGGATTTTTCAATTACTAGTTGGAACAATATGCAGCCGCATAATAAGATGATATTTACCAAAGGTTATTTCTGACCCTCTGCAAATGTTCAGCCAAAAGACAAGAATACTTAATATCACTTTGATTTTACCTGATTTCTGGCATTGTTTTCAACAGATCATTGCAACAATTGTAATAGTTAAGAACTTTATGAATAAACATTAATTCTTACTTTCCTAAACATTTTGTTTGGGAGACTGAGACAGAATATCAATAATATTGCCCATGTTACTTTTATCGACAGCACAAAACAAGAGCAGACTCCATCTTTGTGCTGAGTGACAGAGTCCAATCAGCGCAAAATCGAGATTTTAAGTCAGTATCTGGGACAAAGGAGGTGAAAGGTCACATCGATGAGCCGAGATCCGAAAGTTTCCTGCATTCGAACACTGATCACGTGACAAGATTCGCTCCATTTGTCAATGGCGAATGGTGTACAATAGAGAGAGGCCCGCGCCTACAATATTCACACCAAATTTCCAGGAACGTTACCAATATCGGCGATCGCAAGACCTTTGATTGTTTCGACACAGAATGAAACTGTATTGATGATTTTAACAGGCGCACCAGATCCCAGTGTCTGCAGAGTAAGGTGGATTCCTCTGTTGCCCATATGACCAACTCCACTGCTGAATCTCATCATTCTTATCTTTGATCCCTGAACTTGAAATGTGCTAAATTTGCAGGAACAGGTTTTGTTTATTCAGCAAAAACACCGTAAAAATTTAAGCAATGCAGATATAAAACACATGCTGCAAAATGGAAGAAATGTTTACAAAAGAATGTACCCATTTTTCACATTTCCAGAACGAAGGACGTTCTGCGGTGGAGAAGACGTTGAAATTGAGCTTCACTTACAAGGAAGCTTTCGTTTAACCTGATTCTTCTTATTCTCATTTTCAAACTAATCTCTGAATTAGTGTCCAGGGGGATTTCACCACATTCTTCAGCTCCTCTCTGAATTTGTTCTGCGTCGCTGCATAAATACATGGGTTTTGAAAGCAACTCAAAAGTTTCAAAAAAGCTCCGGTTTCAGTGGCGATATATCCAGGATTTGTGTGTTCGCCTCGGTAATTAGTGGCGCTTGTCAGTCTGGTAGTTACAAACCTCACGGCATTTGTCAGCCTCAGCAATATAAAACTGCCCAAAGTAGTGAACAATAAAATGATGGATTTCCTTCGGTTCTCCATCTCTGTATCACTGTGATTCTCACTGCTGTGACACCGGAGTCCGCTGCGGGATCTGCTGGCCACTAAAATACGTCGAACGGTTAAAGAATTAAAAAAGGCGATAAAAGTAAAAGGAATCCAAATGCCCCAGGTGTTGTGAAACCAGACGTCTACGACTGGAGGTGAGGTAAAAAAAAACTACACTTGACCCACAGGCCCACTGCACCTTGTTAATTATCTGCTGAGGATCAAATGCAAACAAAACGGGGATGTCCTTTAAAAGGATGAGGACGGTGAACGATGTCATAACCGCAGCCGCAGTTCTCTCGGTGCAACACTTTGCTTTAAACCTCTGGCAGCAGATATCTACATATCACAGAATCACAGAAATCACAGAAACCCCACAGTGCAGATAGAGGCCATTTCGGCCCATCGAGCCTGCACCGACACATATCCACCCTATCCCCGTAACCCCACGTATTTAATCCCCCTAACACTAAGGGTCAATTTATCATAGCCAATCAACCTAACCCGCACGGTGAACCAAAAAGATAAATCGAGGGTGACAGCAGTCATGTATACAATGAACTTACACACGGAATTCTGGGACAGGAATGAAAGTGGAAAGTGATAACTAAAAATACGATAGACTATTACATTTATGATCATGACCAATAGCTCTGCTGTTGCCATGGCCACCATTTGGCAGAGATACACTTGGAAAGGCCGCAGTTTCCTCGGGAGTGAATCACAATTGTCACCAGGTTCGCTGTAACAGAGAGAGAGGAGAGAAATAATGTTCCAGTTTCTGATTTAAATATATCGGGCGATACCTGTGGAGATCATTTTACTCCATTTAGTGTGATTATCAACACGGAGCAGTATGAGAACAGGATTAGTATTGGAGCCATTACCTGGGAAACGGACCCACACATTTTAATGAGCTGCTGCAGCGCTCACTCTGCACGGGTGGGGGGTGGGGGGAGGTGGTTGAAAGACGGTCTGAAAAACCGCCAAATTCCTTGTGTAGGTGCTTCAAAGAACATTGTAACATCAGTGAGGTTATTGGATTAAGGGAAGCGCGGGAAGTGTGGATAGGCGGTTCACGAGTTGGTTCCAGTCACTACCGATTATTTAATACTGACATCTAATAAACACCTTACCTTTTCCAACATGCTGAACAGGGTTACAGTTAACCCTGATTAACAATAAACATGTTACAATGGCTCACCGGGGACACCGACGGCTGCGAGAATCGGGTATAAACCTCTGTTAACAGCAGCATAGTTAGTTGACCGATTTTCTATGCGAGTGGATGAATTCTGTGTTGGAGCTGAAAGACTCAGACTGGCGCATGGCTGAGGCAATGGAAGGGAACCTATATTTATCCACACGTCAATCAAGTTAAATCATAATTAGCATTTGTTACAGTCATTGAATAAATAGACTCAGGTAAGTTGTTTTTTATCTGAGACGTCAGATTAATAGAAATATTTGAAATTGATATGGGAAAGTTTAATAAATAAAACAAAATTAAATCATTCTTTACAATTAGAGTGTTCAATCTCCCAGTACTGCTGCTGCCTCTATTACTACAGGAGCAGTGAAGGCAGCTCCCCTAGCACTACACGTCCTGACCCTATACTTGACTCAGTTTTATTGGTCCAACCCCTCCAGAACAGGCAGTGACCAAATCTTGCGGAATTTGTGATGACCACAGTCATCCGACATTAAAGGTAACCGTGTTCCTCTGATAGTTGTAGGAAACCTACACTGACACTAGAGGTGAGAATGCTCCTCCTGTAATGTGGAAGCCCTACACTTAAACTAGAGGTGTCCGTGCTTCTCTGGTACTATTGGTGCCCCTACACTTACAATAGAGGAGACAATGCTCCCCTCGTGCTAGAGGTACCCCTGCAACTTACACTAGAGTAGACATTGCTCCTTCAGTACTGGCGGTACCCCTGCACTTACACTAGAGGAGAAAGTGCTCCTTCAGTACTAGTGGGACCCCTACACTTACAATAGATGAGACAGTGCTCCTTCAGTATCAGTGGTGCCCCTACACTTACAGTAGAGGATGCACTGCTCCTTCAGTACTAGTGGTGCCCCTGCATTTACACTAGAGGAGACACTGCTCCTTCAATACTAGTGGTGTCCCTGCACTTACATTAGAGGAGGCACTGCTCCTTCAGTACTTGTGGTGCCCCTGCACTTACACTAGAGGAGACACTGCTCCTTCAATACTAGTGGTGCCCCTGCACTTACACTAGAGGAGCAGTTTACTTCAGTACCAGTGGTGCCCCTGCACTTACAGTAGAGGAGACAGTGCTCCTTCAGTACTAGTGGTGCCACTACACTATACTAGAGGAGCAGTTTACTTCAGTACTAGTGGTGCCCCTACACTTACACTAGCGGAGAAAGTGCTCCTTCAGTATTGTGGTACACTGCACTGATACTCGATGACGTTGATCGTCCGGTGCTAGCTATATCCCTGCAGTTAGACTAGTGCTGGACGTGAACGTCCTGTTATAGTTGGTCCCCACACTTACACCAGCAGTGCTCCTGCTTCTACGGTACGAGTGGTAACACTACATATATACGAGAGGTGACCGTGCTCCACCAGAAGTAGTGGTAACCCCACACTTACAATGGTCGTGACAGTGATGTTCTGATATTAGTGATAACCTACAATTAATCACAAGCTGACCGTACTTGACAGCTGCTCGTGTTATCCCTACACATACACTAGAGGTGCTGCTCCTGCACTATTGGCAATCCTATATCTTTATTAGAGGTGAATACGCTATTCGGTGTCTAGTGATACCCTACACTTATACTAGGTGTGAACATGTCCCCCGGTAATAGTTGCACTTACACTGATACTGACAATGCTCAAATGCTATTAGTGGCAGCGTACATTTACACAAGAGCTGACCGTCCTCCTCATATACTAGCAGTACCCCTACACTTACACAAATGCTGAACGTGTTCCCTACATTTAAACAAGCGGTGATCCTACTTCTAAGTTAATAGTGGTACGCCTAAACACAAACCAGATGTGAGCGTGCTCCTCTGGTAATAGGGTGTCTAGAGTTACACCAGATATGACACTGCTTTTCCTCTGCTATAGCTGATTCTATTCCTATTCTAGGCCCCACTCTCCTTTCACAGACAGAGGCCCATCTATTGCACTACTGGCGATGAATCTGCCTTGGAAGCACCAGTGATATACCTACTGCTGGGAGACAAGAAAGAATAAAAGAACATAAGAAATTATGAGTGTGCTAGATAGAGTGGGTAGGAAGGGCCTAATTCATTTGGCAGGGAGGTTAATAACCAGAGGGCATAGTTTTAAGATATGTGGTAGCAGGATTAAACGGGAGAGGATGATAATTGTTTCCAGCCAGAGGGTGGTGGGTGTCTGGAACTCATTTTCTGAAATGGTAGTATAGACAGAAAATCTCATCACTTTTAAAAAGTACTTGGATATGGACTTGAAGTGCCATAACCTACAGGGCTACAAACCAAAAGCTGGAACGTGGGATTAGGCAGGTGAGCTCTTTCTCGGCCGGCACAGACACGACAGGTCAAATGACCTCCTTCTGTGCCATACATTCTCTGCTGTACATTTCTATGATTCTATTCGGCTCCTCGAGCCTGCTCCAATATTCAATTGGATCATGGATGATCTTTTACCTCAAATCTAGCTTCACACACTATCCTCAAATCCGTTGGTTCCCTGAGTATGCAAAATCTATCAAAATCTGTGTTGAAAATAATCAAGGACTGAGCATCGACAGCCCTCTGAGGTAGCGGATTACAAAGATTCACAACCCTTTGAGTGAAGAAATATCTCCACAGCTCAGTCCTAAATGGCCGGCTCCTTATTCTGAGATTGTGACACCGAGTTCTAGATTTCCTGGACAGGAGAAACATCCTTCCAGCAATTACCCTGTCAAGCTCCTTAAGAATGTTATACGTTTCAATGAGATCACCTCTCATTCTTCCAAACTCTAGGGATTACAGGCCTAATTTACTCAGTCTCTCCTCCTAGGATTACACCTCAATCTAGGAATCAGTCGAGACAACCTGTAAGGCAAGTTTATCCTTCCATAGGTAAGGGGACCAAAATTGTACACAGTACTCCAGGTGTTGTCTCGCCAAGGCCCTATAGGTTTGCAGTAAGACTTCTCTAATCTTATACTCCAAACCTTTTGTAATTAAGGCGAACATTCCATTTCTTTCCTAATTATTGGCTGCACCTGCATGTAAACTTTCCTTGATTTGTGTACAATGACACTTGGGTCCCTCTGAATACCAACATTTCCTAATCTCTCAACGTTAAAAAAAATTCTGCTTTTTTATTGTTCCTACCAAAGTGGATAAATTCACATTTTTCCACAGTGGATTCAGCTGCCATGCTCTTACCCATTCACTTAACCCGTCTGTATCAATTTGCAGCTTACTTGCATCCTCGTCACAGCTTACCAACCCACATAGCTTTGTATCATCAGCAATCTTGGAAACATTACACTTAGCCCCTCATCGAAACCATTGATATAGACTGTAAATAGCTGCACCCCATGCACTGATCCTTGCAGTAGCCCATGAGTTACAGCCTGCCAACATTAAAATGACCCATTTATTCCTACTCTGTTTTCTGTCCGATAACCAATCCGCAGTCCATGCTAATGTATGTCGCCCAATCCCATGAGCCCTTATCTTGCTTAGCAGCCTTTTATTTGGCAACCTATCGAATGCCTTTTGGAAATCCAAATATACTATGCCTACTGTTTTTCCCTTATCAACCCTGTTAGTTACAACTTCAAGACATTCTATTAGATTTGTCAAACGCGATTTCCCTTTCATAAATCTGTGTTGAAGCTGCCCAATCATATTTTGATGTTCTAAGCTCTTTGCTACAAAGTCCCTAATAATAGATTATTTGATCAGCTGATGGCAGGCTCACTGACAAGCTGTGCTCAATGTTGTCTCTTCTCACTTCTTGAAGAGCGGGGTTACTGCTGAAACTCTCAAATCGGGGGGATAGTGGCGATATTGAATCTAGGAAATTCTGGAAGATGAAAACCAAGGCATCCACTATTTCTGTAACCAATTTTTTAAAACCCGAGGATGTTGGCCATCAGCTCCCGGCAATTGGTTGGCTTTTAGTCCCATTAATTTCTCCAGTCTATTTTTTTCCTGATACTAATTTCTTTAAGTTTCTCATTCCCACTAGATCCGTGGTTCCCCACTATATCCGGATTGTTTTTTATGTATTCTTCTGTGAGGAGAGATAGAAAATATTTATTTAATGTATCTGCCATTTCCTTATTCCACATTACAATTTCTCCACTCTATCTGTAATGCTTCTTAAACGGAAATTGGGAGGCTGCCCAGAGAATGTAAGGGAAACAGTTTTGGACTTCTCAGATGGTACAGGAATAGGAACTGTGGTCACTCTCTTAACATTTACCTCCCTCCCTTCCCCAAGTACATGCTCGCTGTTGGTGCAAGATGAATTTTCCTGTGTCTCAGCCAACGATCTCATCGGACGATTGACGTAAGAAACTCGCTGATATAAGCAGAGATTGCCGGCAGCCCAAGTTTCAATGAGTTTTGGCCTCATGTCTTTGAGCGCATGTTCAACTTGTGCAATAGACTTGGCAATCCTTTCCAGCACTTAACCAAGTTCTTCGCCAGTGTAGACAATTCACAATTCAAATCGCTTTATTGGCATGATAAGGTACATCTTATGTTGCCAAAGCATCAAAATACATTTATGGTTGAACACATAAACGCGGTTCTATTCATACAGTTTATAAATATACATTTGCCTTGTTTGTATATATTCTTGTCTTAGTTTACTGGTTGTCCCTCTGTTCATGGCAAGCTGTAACATAGTGTGCCGCCAGTGTTACACAGCTTCTCTCCTCCCCCAGTAGGAAAGGGAGTTTTTGGTTGTCATTCAGATTTCTGAATTCAGGGCATATTTGGGAGAATTTTTGGTTGAAATTCTCCCTGATGTCCTGATATTTTCCACAGGCTGTGAGGAAGTGCATCTCTGTCTCAACTACTCCCAGACTGCAGTGAGAGCATATCCTGTCTTCTCTTGGCAGCCTGGTTTGCCTGTGTCTGCCTTTTTCGATCGCTAGGCTATGTTCACTAAGTCTGTACCTTGTCAAGGTTCTTCTCAGTTTGTTATCCTTTACCATGGCCAGGTAATCAGCTATGTTGTATTGTCTGTTTAGGGCCAAGTAGCAATTGAGTTTGCTTTGGGTTTTTGTTGTTTCTGCCCAATATGTCAGATATTTTTCCTTTTGCTTAGCGACGATTGTGTTGGGTCGAATTCATTGTGACAGAATGAGACAGAAAATCGGGGGGAACCCATAAAATGCGGCTGGTCCACATCGTCATCAACAACATGCTGCATTTATATAGTGCATTTTAACGTAGTAAAATGGTCCAAGGCGCTTCACAGGAGCGATCATCAAACACTATGTAGATGTGCAGAACAGCAGCAAATGGAATTTAACCCTGAAAAGTGTAAGGTGATGCATTTTGGGAGCACTAACAGGCAAGGGAATACACAATGAATGGTAGGATCCGAGGAAGGACAGAGGATCAGAGGGTCCTTGGTGTGCATGTACATAGATCCCTGAAGGCAGCAGGACAGGTAGATTAGGTGGTTAGCAGTGCATATGGGATACTTGCCTTCATTAGTCGAGTCATAGAATATAACAGCAGGGAGGTTATGATGGAGCTTTACAAAACGCTAGTTAGGCCACAGCTGGAATATTGTTTGCAGTTCTGGTCGCCACACGATAGGAGGGATGAGATTGCATTGGAGAAGGTACAGAGGAGATTCACAAGGATGTTACATGGGCTGGAGCGCTTCAGCTATGAATACAGTCTGGAAAGGCTGGGGTTGTTATCCTTAGAGCAGAAAAGGCTGAGGTGTACAACATTTTGATGGACATAGATAGGGTAGATAGAAAGGAACTTTTCCACTTAGTAGATGGGTCAGTAACCAAGGGGCATAGATTCAAGGTAAGGCACAGGATGGTTAGAGGGGATTTGAGGAAAACAATTTTCACCCAGATGGTGGTTGGAATCTGGAACTCATTGCCTGAAAGGGTGGTAGATGCAGGAACCACCACAACATTCAAGAAGCATTTAGATGAGCACTTGAACCGCCATAACATACAAGAGACTACGGACCTAGTGCTGGAAAATGGGATTAGAATAGACAGGGCTTGAAGGCCGGAGTGCACACGATGGGACGAAGGGTCTCTTTCTGTGCTGCATAACTCTATGACTCTGTGAATATATTGATACCGAGCCACATATGCAGATATTAGGAAAGGTAAACAGAAGCTTGGCCAAAGTGATAGGTTTTAAGCAGCGCCTTCGTGGAGGAGAGAGAAAGGGAGAGAGGAGTTCAGGTTTACGGAAGTTTTACTAGGGCTTAAGGCCATTGAAGCTGAAGGCACGGCCGCCAATGGTGGAGTGATAAAAATAGAGGATGTGTAAGAGGACAGATTGGAGGAACTAAATATCTCAGAGGGTTGTAGGGCTGGAGCAGATTACAGAGACATAGAGTGTGAGGTCGTGGAAGGATTTGAACACATGGATGAGAATTTAAAATTGGTGCCTAGCAGGATCGGGAGTCAATGCAGTTCAGCAGGTTCAGGGGCTGATGTGTGAACGGGAATTGGTGCGACTAATAATGCAGGGAGCGGAAGTTTGGATGAGCAGAAGTTTACCGAGGGTGCAAGGGGGAAGGCCGGCCAGGAGAACATTGGAATAGTCCAGACTTCATGTAACAAACGCATGGCTGAGTGTCTCAACACCTGTTTAAGGCCCCTGCAGCAAGCTGAAACAATATTAGAAAGAAACAGAAATAAGTGTCTGCAACTGAATGATGTGCTGTGAGTCTAGAAATTACTGTTTGCGATATTAGCAGATTAATTCATAATATTTACAATGGAATCACTCCATACAATTGTAATGGTGGTTTTGACCGTGAGATCCTGAATGCCAGGCGAAGTTGCTTGGAATGATTCAGTTAACGATTCCGAAAGCAATACTTTACAGCAAAACATAGAGGAGAAAGACCGCGCTAATCTTAACCTTATTTCAATGGAGAGTAAAGACGGGCAGAGCTTAAAACGAGCGGGAGACCAGAACCCGCCCGTTTACCGTCCGACCGGTTTGATGAAAATAACCGCTCCTCGTGTCTTATCAAATACTTTCATGAAGAACGCTGGTGCCATGTTACTCCTTGTGAATCACTTTGTTGACTGGTGGGTAGTTTCCTACAAAATTACCCAGCACCGTTCCATTTCCATAACCTGCCTGAAGAGCCCAATCATTTCCCTGTAGATTCCTGTGTCCCTGTGAGATGGAGGTCACCGCATGTGATCTTAGAGAAAGAATGCAACCTGTGACATTCCTCTTCTTTAGAGGAGGTGTTCCTCAATTTAAAATGGAAATAACATTTTCCAATCAGGCGTCTGCTGAGTGCACGGCCTCTCCCCAGGCTTTCAGTGTAGAACTGGATATCCGCTCCCAACGTCATAACCCGTGACAAACCCGTGATATTTGATAAAGGAAATACTTACAACATGTGTGCCAGCTAACGTCTGCATTTCCTATTCCATAGATCAGTCGGTTTAGGTAGCTAATTGGTAAGGCACACAGAGCAGGAATGTCCCAGGGTCGAGACAGGCGTACAATTCGTTGGGAGGGCGAACGGGAAAATGATTAGCACTCTTGGAGCCAATTTTAACTTAACCCGGCAGTCTGGAAACTGATGGAATCGGGCGAACGCGGGATTTGCTCGCTGAGTAATTTTACTCTCATTGAAGTCACCAGAGAGTAAGTTGGAAGGGGGCGGGGTGAGGAGAATGTAAAACTGGATTTCCACCTGATCCTTTCCGATTCCTGCCCGGCCTATTATGTTTAAATTACCCCACTGCGAGGGCTGTGTGTGTGTGTGGCGGGGGGGAGAAGCCCAGCTTGTATGGGTGAACACCCTCCGGACAGGCTGAGAAATGTAGTTTCACACCCACCTGATTGCCCAACTGATCTCCTGCCACCAACAGGTAATGAAGCTCATCAAATGTGAACGGTGAGGCGGCGGGTGTTGGCAGGATGTGTAGGAAGAAAATAAGATGGTCTTGGCTCAAGAAAGTAAAAGTGCGTTCATAATTTATTTCCACCGTTTAATCAGCACGTGCATTACTGCATCAAATATCTACAAGGATCAAAACTATAAAAAGTCCAAAGAATCAGATCTGGTTACTGTTGTATTCCAGGTTGATGTTTTCTCCAGTGTAAAACCGTTGTTACACGTCTCAAATTTCGCTTTATTTTGTTTATTTGTGAGTTGGTTTTTCATGTATTGCTCTTAGCTTCAGACAATTTGGTCGATAGAAAAATGACGTCATTCATGAACTGGATTTAGGCGCCACTGCGTCAAAAAATCTTCTTGCTGAATCCTAGAATCACAGAATGATGCAACACAGAAAGAGATCATTCCGCCCATCCTACCTGTGCTGACTTTCTGAAAGGGCGATCCAATTACACCCACTCCCCTGCCCTTCCCCATAGCTCTGCATCTTTTTCTGTTTTAAGTTTCTTTCGACTTCCCTTTTGAAAGGCACAATTGAATTTGCTTCCACAGTCCTTTCAGGCAGTCCGTTCCAGATCATAACAATTCGCTACATAAATACATTTAGCCTCATCTCCCCTCTTGCACTGTTGCCAATTGCATTAAATCTGTGTCCTCTGGTTATCGACTCCTCTGCCAGTGGAAATAGCTTCTCCTAATTTATTCTCTCAAAACGACTCCTAATTTTGAACACCTCTAATTAATCTCCCCTTATCCTTCCCTGCTCTAACGAGAATAATAACGCATAACTGAAACGCCTCAGCCCTGCTAACATTCTAGTAAATCTCCTCTGGATCATCTCCAAGGTCTTTACATCCTTCCTGAAGGATGGAATCCAGTATTGGACACAATGCTCCAGTGGAGGCCTAATCAATGATTTACATAGATTCAGCATAACTTCCGTGCTTTTGTATGCTGTGCCTCTATTTCTAAAGCCAATTATTCTATGTGTTTGTTAACAGCTCTATCAGCTTGTCCTGCTAGCATGAAAATAGTGTTCCCTTGACCCCCAGGACTCTCAGTTACTGCACCCCCTTTAAAATTTTATTATTTAGTTTATAAAGATTCTCCTCATTCTTCCTTCAAAAATGCAACACTTCAAAATTCTCCACGTTAAATTTCATCTGCAATGTGTCCCATTGTACCATCTCCATGTGTATCGTTGAATATCTTTCTATAACGATGGTGGCATCAAGCTGTTGTAGGTTGGACCTTGGGGATTGTTTTTTGAGGGGGGTTGTCCTGATCAGTAGGCTCATGGGAAGGCTGAGAAAGTAAACGGAATTTTTGGAAATCAGTAAATAAATAAACAAATAAATAAATATGCGCACAGCCGAACTGAGGTAAATGATGATGAATTCCTCCACATAATGTGTGAAATTCCTCGATAAATGAGAATCGCGGCATACGTTATAATGGGCTAAAGTTTACTGTCGAAATAATGGTGAGGCTAATGGAACTCAGGGTTATTTATTCACAAATCGGATACCTACTTCCAGCCAGCACAGATGTGCAGTTTAACGCGAAAAACTAGAGTTACTGTCCGAGATCCAAACGTTGCAGCGAAATATCCAAACGTTGCTGCATCAAGCTGCTCGAAAATGACATCTCACTGCCTTGCTCCTCATTCAAATGTACTGAGCTGCGTGTATTCGCTGCACTTGCATGGTACAGGGGGCTCAATCTCACCACAGAAAGCTAGGGATTATCCATATCAGTCAAAGTAGCATTTTTAAAAGCGTGATCATCTTTAATTACTGACAAACCACCTTTCCAACACTGATAATTAACTTTTACGAATGTAGATTCTCAATTCTTCAGATATTACTTGTTGATAGAGATTATTTTTAAAATTAAACATTGAAAACGAATCGTTTATCTTTCTTTCAGTCTCTTTTTTCTGTCTCTGAATCCAATCTTTCATTCCCTTTCTCTAATTCGCTTTCAATACCTGATTTGACATTGAATACGCTATTCTAACTTACAATTCCTGTTTCAGAATCTGCAATGTTCAGACTTCAATCCTTCACTGTGATTGGGGAAGGGGACAAACAATTGCTTGTACTGTTCACACAGGTCCCAGATGCCCTGTAGAGGGCACTGCATCGTTTGATTCTGTTGCTGCAACTTCAAGTAAAAAAACTCATAGAAATTAAATGGACATCTCCATCCTCAATCATGGTGGAGCCCAGCACACGAGTGCAGAATACAAGGCTGAAGCGTTTGCAACCATCTCCAGCCGGAAGTGCAAAGCGGATGAACCATATCGGCCTCCTACTGAGGTACACAACATCACAGAAGACAATCTACAGCCAAGTCAATTCACTCAACGTGATATCAAGAAACGACTGAGCGCATTGGTTACAGGAAAGGCTGTGGGTCCCGAAATCATCCCGGCTGTCATGCTGAAGACTAGGACTCCAGAACTAGCCGTACCTCTAACCAAGCTGTTCCAGTAGAGCTGCAACAGTGGCATCTATCCGACAATGTGGAAAATTGCCCAGGTACTTCCTGTACACAAAAAGCAGGACAGATCCAATCCGACCAATTACAGCTTCATCAATCTGCTCTCAATCATCAGCAAATTCATGGAAGATGTCATCGACCGTGCTATCAAGCAGCATTTTTCAACAAATAACCTGCTCAACGATACTCAATTTGCGTTCTGCCAGGACCACTCGGCTACAAATCTCATTACAGCCTTGTTCCAAGCATGGCCAAATGTACTGAATTCCGGAGGTGAGGTGAGAGTGACTGCCCTTGACACCAAGGCTACATTTGACCAAATGTGGCATCAAGGAGAGAAGTAGAATTAAAATCAATGGGAATCAGGAGGGAAATACCCACTGGCTGGAGTCATATCTAACAAAAAGGAAGATGGTTGTGGTTTTTGGAGGTCAAACATCTCTGCACCTTGACATCGCTGCAGGAGAACCTCAGGACACTGTCCTAGGCCCAGCCATCTCCAGCTAGTTTATCAATGACCTGCCCTCCATCATTCGGTAAGAAGTGGGGAAGTTCGCTGATGATTGCACAGTGTTCAGTTGCATTCACAACTCATCAGATAAAGAAGCACTCCATGCCCGCATGCAGCAAGACCTGGCCGACTTTCAGGCTTGTTCTGGTAAGTGGCAACGAATATTCGCGCCACAGAAGCACCAGTCAATCACGATCTCCAACAAGTGGGAGTCTAACCATCGCCCCTTGATATTCGAACATCATTACCATCGCCGAATCCCCCACTATCAACATCCTGGGGGTCAGCATTAACCAGAAACTTAAATGGACCAGCCACGTAAATTCTGTGGCCACAACAGCATGTCAGAAGCTAGGTATTCTGCGTCGAGTGTCTCACCTCCTGACTTCCCAAATCCTTTCCACCATCTATAAGGAACAAGTAAGGAGTGTGATGGAATACTCTCCACTTTCCCGGATGAGTGCAGCTCCAACAACACTCAAGAAGATCGACACCATCCAGAACAAAGCAGCCCACATGATTTGCAGCCCATCGTGGGGTTACAGGGATCGGGTGGGATATGTGTCGGTGCAGGCTCGATAGGCCGAAATGGCCTCTATCTGCACTGTGGGGTTTCTGTGATTTCTGTGATTATACGGTCACTCCCTCCACCATGGCTGCAGTGTGTAACATCTACAAGATGCATTGCAGCAACTCGCCAAGGCTTCTTCGGCAGCACTTCCAAAACCAGCGAACTCTACCACCTAGAAGGACAAGGGCAGCAGGCACCTGGGAACGCCACCACCTCCAACTTCCCCTCCAAGTCACACAACATCCTGACTTGGAAATATATTGCAGTTCCTTCATCGTCGCTGGGTGAATATCCTGGAACTCCCTTCCTAACAGCACTGTGGGAGTACCTTCAACACACGGACTGCCATGGTTCAATAAGGCAGCTCACCACCACCTTCTCAAGGGCAACTGGGGATGGGCAAAAATTACTGGCATTGCCACGGACGCCCAGATCCCAAGAACAAATAAAAACAAGTCTAATGAATGGCAGGCGTGGTTCCTCTGCTGGATGCAGTAAATCCTGGCGTAATATTTCTCATTGCAATAACTTTGGGAGGTAAATACCAAATTCTGTATTTTTAGAGTGAATATTCAGCAGAGCCGGAAATATTTGATTTGATATTTAGTTTTGTAACTACAAACCTTATTGCCTTATATTTTGGAATGTTTCCGCAGCTTCTTGCCTACGAACATGGAAATGACAATTGATATCAACAGCGCCAACCTTTCAGCAAGTGGAGAATGAGTACGGTTCTGGAATGGTATTTCTGTGGATCAATGGCAAGAATATGTTCAGGGCAATCAGACATAAGATCACTTCAGGCAACAAGATCATTTGTATATACAGCGACATCACATTTCAAGGAGAATCTCAAATCGAAGCTTACACATTAGCCATTTTTTGGCCAATGAAGAATATTGGGAGCGGAATTGAACTCTGCCAGTAGTGCTGAACGGGCATCGGAAGTTCGTTTTACGCTCCTCCCGATTTTCCTCTCCAATTGAATTCAATGGAAAAGAAAATCGGGAGGAGCGTAACGCAGGCTAATTTCCTCCCCATTGTCTCAATATTAGGCGACCACCCACAGGGCATCAAGAATTTGTCTTCAGCTGAAAGCATATTTCAGTGTGGGGGAGGGAATTAATGGACCAGGGCGTAGAAATATTATTTAGCCCCCGTTTGCTAGCCTGAACTTTCCCTTTATATAACAAAACGGACCGCAATGTTGGAAGTCTAGAACAACATTTCATTGACGCTTTTCTGCACTCCCGGCTGAGCAGGGAGCTACAGCGCCGCCACAGGCCGACTGGTGCAATTGCAGCATAACGTCTGCTCGTTACAAGCGTGAACAGATGGAAGCATAATTTGAAAAGTTGTATCAGGTTGGGTACTTAGAAAGTAAGGACAGGCCAAAGATTGCTTTAATCTCCGCAGTACCAATTCATAATCATAGAATGATACAGCAGAGAAGGAGGCCATTCGCACTATCATGCCAGTGCCTGCACCTTGACAGAGATATCCAGTTAGACACATTGTCCTTTCTTACTAGCCCTGCAATTTTGTTTTTCCTTTCAAGTATTTATCAAAATTCCTTATGAAAGTTACTATTGAATCAATTTGCACCAACCGTTTGGGCAATACATTCCAGATCATAACAAGTCTCTGTGTAAAACACGAATTCTCCTCATCCCCCGCTGGTTCTTTTGCCAAATTCCTTCAATCTGTGTCCTCTGGTTACCGACACTCTGCCACTACGTTCAGCTTTTCCCTATTTACTTTTAAAACACATGATTCACACGACCTATGAAATAAATCTTTTTGTTAGCTATTTGTAGATTTTAAGCAAGTTTGTGTTGCCTCTCTAAGTATTTAAATTAACTTCAAACTTGTTTCCTGTATATTTGACTTCACAGGATGTCCCCTCATCCCATTGCAACGCTGAGTTGACACTGTATTGCAGTTACACTTCATAAGATGGAAAGCCAAAGCGGTCTTAGGATACCTCCCAAAAGGATTTCTCACTGCTTCTCTCTCAGATTGATCTGCCGACCAATGTTTTTATTATGCCTGTGTGTGCCTGGGACGCAAAGCTGTACTGTGAAGGGTAATCTCATTTGTTTTTTGTATGACATTATTTAATTGTGGAATCAGGCTCAACACGCCCAGAGGGAGTGCTGATTTAAAACTGTTATTTAAGTATTAAGGGAACTTTGCTAATCCCGTATAAAGCATTGCTTAGGCTTCAGCTGGAGTACTGGGCACTACATGTTCAGAAGCATGTCAAAGCCTTAGAGAAAGTGTAGATGAGATTTTATAGAAAGGAATCTGGGATGAAAATCCTCAGTTACGTGTTTAGACTAAAAAACCTGGGGTTGTTCTCCTTAGAGCAACGAATATTAAGGGGAAATTTGATAGAAGTGTTCAAAATCATGAAGGCGTTTAATGGATAAAATAGGGAGAATCTGGTTCCAGTGGCAGAGCGGTCGGTAGCCAGTGACACAGATTTAAGGTAATTGGAAAATTAACCAGAGGTGACGGGAGGACAAAAATTATGCAGCAAGTTGGTATGATCTGGACCACACTGTTTGAAAGGGCAGTGGAAGCAGATTCAATAATAACTTTCAAAGAAGAATTGTATAAATACAGTTCTGTACTTACAGCCAAAGTAATGGGTCAAGAATGGCAGATACTACCAAAAGTCAGATAATGAGTGGGGTCCTCACCTCGAAGTAAATGCAAAACAAGACCAGATTGACTACGCCAAGAAGGGCACTGATCACTTTTAGCGCCAGACATGTCACGACCTTCGAATAGTAAGCAAAAGATTATTAAAATATTTGAATTTGGTGAGATTTCTCAAAGCCATTAGTTGTCCAGGCGGAGAATCTCCTTCAAGCACCCATCCAAAGACATTAATGAGTTCAAATTCCTTACAAAACGGATGTATTGCAATAAAAATAGTATCAAGTAATCTTACAGCACACAAGGCGGCCATTCCATTATGTCTGCACCGGCTCTTGGAAAGAGGGGTGAGATAAGAGTGCTTTATTTTATTTCCGGAAATAAAATATGACCAAGTATGGCACGATATGTAGTAGGCATAAAAGAACATTTATTTCAATCTAATTTGTAGAGGAACACGCTTTTCTATTTTGGATTTCGCAGAGCAACCTTTGCATTGTGAGTCGTGGGAAACTGCAATGACCAGGGGTAGAGTCAATTGAGCAAATAATGAAATAATTGCATAGAAAATTTCGTCCAGACAGTCATTAGGAACACAGGAACATAGAACGGGAGTAGGCCACTCATCTCCTCGAAACTGTTCCGCCACTCAATTAGATTGTTGATGATATTTAGCTTAACACTTCTACCGTCTTGCTTCCAAGGAGCTTTAATACTCTTGCCCAGTAAAAGTGCAATGAGAACAAGTGTCTGGAATTACAACAGGGCCTCGTGGATAATACACTTTGGGGCAGATCTTAAAATTAGCTGCGTTCTCGTTTTACCACATACGAGGTCCAAATTTAACCCCAGTGAGGGGAAAAAAGACAATATCGATTAAGAAATCAATGGAACTGAATATCGGGCCGGATGTCTGAGTGACCAATGCACGACTGCTTGGTTTACCACCCTGTAATTCTCCAATTTCCTTCCCAAGACCCACCCAATTATACAGGTTACCACATATCTGAAAAATCCCAGTTAAAGGTACTTTACCAATACGATTATAATCAGCTCAGCAACCAGAATTTCAAATTAGAGCAGTATTCCGTGCAATGGATTGTTTTGTTTAAATGGGGAGTCATTGTGGAGATACTTACAAGGCCTGTAGATGATGTATTTTCCACAACATACCACAGGCTCCCAGAAATAAGAAACTGGGAAAGAAATGTGACATATCAATTCCACAAGATAAAGCCTATGTATTGGAACAGGGAATCACAACTAGGTCATTCATCCCCTCGAGACTGTTCCGCCAGTTAATTAGATTATAGCTGATCTGTAACTTAACGTCATCTACTTGCTTTGTTTCCGTAACCCGTAATAATCTCATGTAACGTAAATCGATCAACCTCAGCTTTAAAATTTTAACTGACCCCTACCCTCAACAGCTTTTGAGGGGAAGAATACCAGATTTCCAATATCCTTAACGAGAAAAAGTGTTTTCTGACATCAGCCCTGAATGGTCTAGTTCTAATTTTAAGGTTATTTTCTTGACTCATCAACTCACATTTTTATCTATCAATTAGATAATTTAATTACCTTAAACACCTCAGTCAGATGACCACTTAATCTTCTATACTCGAGGGGATAAAAATCTAGTCTATTAGTTTAGCCTCGGTATCATTCTGGTGAACTATAACAATTGTCTTAAATTCTAAAGCATAATTTTCTGGCTGATTATTCACAGGCAATCTAATTGCAATTATATAGGGCCCTGGTGAGACCACCCCTGGATTATTCTGTACAGTTGTGGTCTCCTTAGCTAAGGAAGGATATACTAGCCACAGTGGGACTGCAACGAAGGTTCACCAGAATGGTTCCTTGGATGGAGGGATTTTCCTATGAGGGGAAATTGAGTAGACTAGGTCGATATTCTCTAGAGTTTAGAAGAATGAGAGGTGATCTCAATGAAACATTAAAAATTCTTACAGGGCTTGACAGGGTAGATGCAGAGAGGATGATTCCCCTGGCTGGGGAGTTAAGAGCCAGGGGTCACAGTCTCAGAATAAGGGGGTCGGCCATTTAGGACTGAAATTAGGAGAAGTTTCTTCACTCAGAGGGTGGTGAATCTTTGCAATTCTCTACCCCAGAAGGCTGTGGATGCTCAGTCGTTAAGTATATTCAAGGCAGAGATCAATACATTTTTGAATTTTCAGAGAATCAAGGGATATGGGGTTAGTGCAGAAAAGTTGAGATGAGGTAGATGATCAGCCGTTGAATGGTGGAGCTGGGTCGAAGGGCCAAATGGCCTACTCCTGCTCCTATTTCTTATATTATTATGTTCTAAATGTTGAAAACGATAGCAATAAATAAATAAGGATCTCGATATATAAAGTTTTTAAAATATATTTGGGTACAGACATTAATGTTTCTGCCTTTACCTTCGGCATTATCGTTCGTCTGTCTGTTGGCTATTTTAACGGGAATGTTATTCGGTTTAGAATAATTGATGCCTGCGATAAAATAGCGACAATCAGAAGAATATTACAGCAAGGTGCTACACGGCAATGCATTAAATTGCAAATAAAAGTCTAACATCTCATCTTATCAATTCTGACCAGATTTAAAATCCTCCCAACAGATTCTATTATGGACATTGGAAAGGAATTCACTGATGGCGCGTCACACCAGTGTGTTCTGTGCACTCCTGCCACTGATCTCGGATTCAGAATTAAAGGCGTCCAGATTATCATGAAAATTATTCCAAACAGAATCTGAATAACCTAAAAGAGAACAAGTATCGCACTGTGGAAACAAAGCTAACATGTATCGTATCATACAGAATATAACAGTGTGTGTGAGAGCGAGAGAGGGGGAGAGGTAGCGACAGAGAGGGATGAGAGTTAGAGAGAGGGAGAGAGTAGGAGAGAGAGATCAAGGTGAGAGACAAGTAAAGCTTTTTGAAAGCTGATAGAGATGATTCAATTAGCACATTGCTGGAAAGCTTTAAAATCATTTAAATGTGCAAGGTGTCCGAGCATTATTTCCATTTGATTTTTAGTGTTAGAGCAGATGTGGGAGAAAGGGGAACTTCAATCTTGTCTTTTGGCATGAGCAATAAACAGTTTTGTAGGGGGTTTCTCTTGCTTGCTCTGGTCTCCTACCAGGCTTCTTGCAATAATTACCCATGAGTGGTTCGACCCACTCGCCCCTACGGTTCTCGACCTTGGACTTAGTTGCAGGGAGCTGTAGTGCAGAAAAACTCATTACACCAGGTCGAATAGCATAAAATGGATGCCTTTATTAAACAGTTTGCAGCGTTATAAAATACATGTCATATGCAGAGATTAAAGCAACTACAAGCATGCACACATCTATAAACTTAACTCTATAGAAATGGGGAACACACGGCACATCGTAAAAGGGGTAACACATTACAACTACCCTTAACCCCCTCCCCTAGACCTAACTAAGTTTCGACTTGAGGAACTCGGGATCATGCTCACCACTTTAAGAATTGCGAAAAGGGGTTCACAGCCTTTCGACACAGCTTTCTGTCGTCACGTGGGTTTGGGAACTTCTGGCGCAGCTTGTTTTCCTCTTGGTTCTCCTGCGATGAGGCAGCCGATACAGCCTTGGTGAGCGCTTGCCACGGATGAATCCGTTACCGACGTGACTTTAAGAACTGGATGCACATGGAAGAATCCGTTACCAATGTGATGTTGAGACACTGGAGTGCTGGGCCCTGAGTGTCTTCTTCTCCGGCCTGGGTCGTCGATCTCTCGATGGTCTTCCCCTGGGCGGGACGCTGGTCCCAAGAAGCCCTCTTTATACGGTCATAGTTGTCCTTCTGATTTGAAGCAGAGCTGGAGTACAGGGTGTCTTCTTCTTCGGCCTGGGTCGTCGATGATCTCCCGACAAAAGTACCCGGGCCGCCCTCGTCGTCTTCCCGTCATGACCGGGCCTTGCCTGCCTGAACACCGAACATGTTCCGAAACTGAAGTGCTGTCTTAACCGAAGAGTCTGTCCCAAAGCATTCCGATGTAAGCGTTGAAGAAGTGAAGCTGAAGTGAAGCTACTGATGGACTTTTTCAATCCACAGTTATACCTTTTTGGAACATTCTTATCTCCCGCCAAATCATAGTCCTGTCTTTGTAATAATTTTGGCGGGCAGAACTCTCTGCAGGGGTGTTTTGTCTTCATAACGGGAGCCGGTGATAGCTTAACTGGCCTTCCTGGGCCGATAATGTCTTTGCTTTGTCACCGTAACTCGGTTTGTATATTGATCAGTCTGGAGATTGCCCTTGATGGTTGTTAAACGGCTTTTCTTTGTACAGTAAATGGGTTAAAGTGTTCATTCAATTGTCCGCCCATTTCTTGATGGGCCTCATCCTGCTACCCAAATCTGTCCTGTACTTATAATCTAATCAATATGTATACTCAGTTCCATGAGTTTCGGCTTCCCGAAACTGGTTTTCGCGGGCTTTAATGTCCTCAATCCACAAGCCTGTCTGGCTTGCAGTAACAGAAATTCAAATGGTGCCAAAAGCTGGTCACGAGGTCTGGCGGCCATTTTGTGTGCCCTTTTTTCAAAGGTTTCTCTGTACAAGCTTCTTTTGGTCAATAAAACTGTCTTATTAACCCTAAATTCCTGCGTGATTATTAATGAAAATTTCGAATCTTACAGTTTAGAAATGCAAGGAGACAAATTGATTTAAATAAAACAGGTCGGGAAACAGGCTGAAAAGAAACTAGTTGGCACATAAACCCAAAAGGAAAAGTGATCTAACCATGGCTAACAAAATAAATTAAAGTTAGTATTAAGTCAAAGGAGGAATCTTATACAGTTTCCAGAAAAAGCGGTCAGCGTGAGTATTGGGATCTTTTCAGAAATCAGCAAAGGGGGTCCAAGAAATTGATAAAGAAAGGGAAAATTGAATATAAGCACAAACTAGCGAAAAATATAAAAACGGACTGCAAAAGCTTCTATATGTATGTGAAAAGGAAAACACTGGCGAAGGTAAATGTAGGTCCATTACAGTCAGAGACGGGAGAATTTATAATGGGGAATGAGGAAATGGCTGAGAAATTAAATACATACTTTGTTTTTGACTTCACGGAGGAAGACACAAAAAATATCCCAGAAATACGAGAAAACCAAGGGTGTGACGAGAATGAGGAACTTAAAGAAATTATTATTAGTAAAAAAAAGTACTAACAAAATTAATGGGACTAAAATTCGACAAATCCCAAGAACCCGATGACCTACATCCTAGGGTTTTGAAAGAGGTGTGCAATGGAATAGTGGACGCATTGGTTGTCATCTCGCAAAACTCTATAGATTCTGGAACGGTTCCTGCAGATTGGAGGATAGCCAATGTAATCCCGCTATTTAAGGAAGAAGGGAGCGAGAAAACGGGGAACTACAGACGTGTTAGCCTCACATCAGTAGTTGGGAAAATGCTGGAATCTGTTATAAAGGATGCAATAACTGGGCACTTGGAAACTAATAGTAAGATTGGGCAGAGTCAACATGGATTTATGAAAGAGAAATCCTGTTTGACAAATCTGTTGAAGTTCTTTGAGGATGTAACTATTAGTGTAGACAAAGGGGAACCGGTCGATTTGGTGTATGTGGATGTTTGGCAGGCCTTTGACAAGGTCCCACACAAGAGGTTGGTGAACAAAATTAGGGCACATGGAATTGGGGGTAATATACTAGCATGCACTGAGAATTGGTTAACAGACAGAAAACAAAGAGTAGGGATAAACGGGTCTTTCTCAGGGTGGCAGGCTGTGACTAGTGGGGTATTGCAAGGATCGGTGCTTGGGTCCCCAGCTATTCACAATCTATATCAATGAATTGGATGCGGGGACTAAAAGTAACATTTCCAAATTTGCTCATGATACAAAGATCGGTGTCAGTTTGAGTTGTGAAGAGTATGTGAAGAGGCTTCAAGGGGATCTCGACAGGCTCAGTGAGTGGGCGAGAACATGGCAGATGGAATATAAAAGTGAAGTTATCCACCTTGGTACTAAAAATAGAAAGGCAGAGTATTTCCTAAATGGTGAAAGATTGGGGAATGCAGATGCTCAGAGGGCCCTGGGTGTCCTTGTACATGAGTCAATGAAATTGAATGTGCAGGTGCAGCAAGCCATTAGGAATGGAAATGGTATGCTGGTCTTCAGTACAAGAGGAATTGAGTACAGGAGTAAAGAAGACTTACTTCAACTATATAGGGCCTTGGAGAGACCACACCTGGAGTACTATGTACAATTCTGTTCTCCTTACCTAAGGAATCATATACTTGCCATAGAGGGAGTGCAACAAAGTTTCACGAGATTGACTCCAGAGATGGCGGGACTGTCATATGAGAAGAGATTGAGTAAACTGGGCCTGTATTCTCTTGAAATTAAAGAATGAGAGGGGATCTCATTGAAGCATACACAATTATTACAGGGCTTGATAGGATGGATGCTGGGAGAATGTTTCCCTTATCTGGGGAGTCTAGAACCAGGATCCACAGCCTCAAGATAACGGGTAGGCCATTCAGGACTGAGATGAGAAGAATTTTTTTCACACAGACGGTGGTGAATCTTTGAAGCTGTGGAGGCTCAGTCATTGTCAATATTCAAAATGGAAGTCGATAGTTTTTTGACTAGTAAGGGCATCAAGGGATATGCCGATAGGGCCGGTGATGGAGTTGAGGCAGGCCATCAGCCATGAACTCATTGAATGGCGGAGCAGGCTCAAAGACCCGATTGGCCTACTCCTGCCCCTATTTCTTATGTTCTCATGTTCTCAGTTGCCAAGCCCACTATACCACGGTAAAAGATAAACATGTACCTACATACTGCATTTTAAACACAGTTTGTAGAACAGGCAAGGTTCGAAAAATGGCCTAGAAATTCGTCGTTGGCGTGACACAAAATAGGCAGTATCGCATCGGCGGCCCAGTTATCCAAAGTTATGTTCAGTCCTATTGACTGCAATGGAACTGAATATCAGGCGCTATGAATTACAGCCCCCTACCCGATATCACCCGTTTTGCGCCACTGTCCGAGTCGAACTTCTAGCCCAAAAAGCATGGTAAACACCTGAAAGCTTGGCCTCGGCACAATGTGTAATTACGTAATACTTAGGTAAAGGCCAAGCTTTTATTATACTATAAGAATGGAAACTGTTTCCCCGAAGGCTAAGCGTTTTTTGGTTGGTCAGGAAGCACGCAGCTGTGTGGATGGCCTGGAGGGATGGAGCTGGACCCTCCACACCTGGGAAACATGGGCTGGGTGGTTCTCCTGGAGTGGGCGTGTTTCAGGGTCAGTTGGAAGCCCGCGGATATGCCGGCAGCCTAACACCGAAAGTGATCACTCTGGGCCTGAGAACCAGATTGTATAATTTACATATCATCCTGTCATTTAATATAACACTGTATATATAATCTAGTACTGTTATTGTTCAAGGTAAAAAAGCTTGTTATTATAAAAAAAGCTAGTGGGTGACTCATGAGCTGATTTAATGTCGCCAAACTAATAACCCTTTGTTACGACAATGGCCATGGAGGAAATTTTCCAACACACTGGACCACAGTAAGCATTCACTCCCTCCACCACCGGCGCACCATGGCTGCAGTGTGCACTATCTACAGGATGCACTGCAGCAACTCGCGAAGGAATCTACAACATCATCGCCCAAAACCGTGAACTTCACAAACCAGATGGACAAGGGCAGCAGACACTGAGCATACCATCAGCTCCCCTCCAAGTCACACACCATCCCGACATTGACAGATATCTGCCGTTCCTTCATCGTCATTGGGTCAAAACCCTTGAGATCCTCGGCTAACAGAATTGTGGAAGCACCTTCCCCCCATGGATCGCAGCTGTTCCACAAGAAGGTGCACCAGTGTTTCCTCAAGAGGAAATGGTCTGGGAAATAAATGCTGACCTTGCTAGCGAGACCATTATCCCCAGAATTAATTTTTAAAAGTATAGCTCATAAATATTCTCAGGAGCATATTTCCCGTTTGGTGGTCCCAGCGAAATTCTACATGTGATCACAATGAAGTTGTTTATAATTTCGCTACGAGTATTGACGGGAAATAACCTCCAACCGCTATTTGATGATGTCCCTACACATAGCGACTGAACACCATTTTACTCAAGCTGCCTTGAAAGTAAAACATTGCATATTGAAATTGTGATCTACTTGGGATGGAATAAATGAATAAAATAAATGCGTTTATCTTACCTCCAAAACTTTCACTTTTCCCATCTGAATTCCTGGACTGTTTACTCTTGTGGTTGATGAATGATTCTGGGAGCCTTCCCGTCTCACCAGTGCTTCCCCTGTACCGGATTTTGGGTTAATATCAGAACTGATGACGCTTTCTTCTATGCCCAGTGAAGTTGCCATGTTCCAAATAAGGACTAGACACTCGACCCTTAGTGAACAAGAAGGTAGTTCCACAGAAATTATAATACCAACATTTCACTTAATAGTGACTAAACAATACTCTTTATAGTATTATAATCTGGCAATGGAAATTTGTGACATTTTAACCATTCTGGCACCGAATCTCAAACTATTTTCTACTAATTCAATTCGTTTCGATTGAACCCATCAACATGACACGTTCATGTCTTGTTAATAAGGTTCTTACCTTTGAATCTTGAGGAGTGCTTTGTTTTCCCGAATTACAAGCTGGGGATTTTAATAGTTCAGTTAAAAAAAACGAAAAACTAAACATTTGAAGGAAACTCTCTACCCAGTTGTGAAGTTTAGTTGGGGCAATCGATTGGTACCAAATCGATGGCCATATTTTTTCCTGCGGTGATGAAGCCCTTTGTTCTGATTGATATTTATCCTGAAATCGCAAGCATCTATTTTTATCGTGAAATTCGCTATAATTTCCAACCAAAATAAATTTCCATTCACACCTAGGCAATTATTTCAACATAACCTACCTTACATCTTCCCATTTAAGTTACATCCCGTTCTCTATATTTAAAATACTAAAGCACTTCATATTATGTGTTATTAATGTATGTGGTTACACTGATAATTCAACTAAATAGAGACGTAATTACATCAATGTAAAAATGAGTGTCTGATTCCGGCTGAATATTAAGATGGAGTCTTACTTCTGCATTGTGTTAAATGCAAATTGAATAATCAGTTGTTAAAAATAATCTTACGGGACATGTTCATTGTGTTTGCCGTAGAGACGCAGATTTCGGTGCAAATAGCTTTACTCTTCTCTAATTTCAAAAACAACATTTCCTCAAGCAGGCATTGTAATTTAGAAAGAACATTGCTGCAATAACCAGATAGAGAAATATATTACATAGAAGTTACAACACAAAAAACCGGGCCAATCAGCCGAACGGGTCTCTGTCGGTGTTTAACCTCGAAATGAGCAAATTACAGAAAAAAAGCAACCTGAGCAAAGATAACAGGTTTGAAACCTGATAGCTACGCTCTGTAAATATACATCTGATCCATACATTGTGTCCGTGCAAATTCGCTTGGCCGAATGGCCTCCTTCTGTGCTGTACTATTCTATGATTCTATAAGCGGTCATGAAGTTTACAGCCAAAGCTCGGAATTTCAATCCATAATTATTACCGCAGGAAATTCTTGTCAATTAACATGGGATTTTTCCATCTGATCTCATGGACTGTTATTGATCGTCTGAGGGGGCCGCAGAAGGGTTTTCCAGCTTATGCTTCCCTTATTGTCCCTGAGTTATTTAACCTGGTTGTCTTGACTCTCCCAGGAGATTGCATGGCTGCCGGGGTGGGAGTTGGGGACGTGCAGTGATGCTCCGGCCATTGTAGTGTGGGGAAGGCTGACGGAGCAGCTCGTCTTTTCCTGCCCACACATTGTGTGTCCGTCTGATATTGAATGCAGTGGTTGGATTGCATTTGTGGACACAACCTCAACTGACAATTTCGGACTGAAGATATCCATCGATCCGATAACATACCATAATATTTATGCATGTAAATTTGTCACTAATCGGTAAACGTTGGGGCGGTTTTAACTTTGACGGGCGGTATTGAATGGGCTGTTTTCTGCCCTCGCCAGATTTTCCCTTCAATGGATCTCAATGGAAAGGAACATCTGGCGGGCGTGTGATGGGCGGCTAATTTCATGTCGCTCATTTCTCACAATCGCCTAGTGTGTAAATTGCCCCCATTGATCACAACAAAAGCCATGTCTCTGGTAAAATGAATTACATGGACAATGTGAAGTCGGCTTAACTTACTCCTAAGTATCGGTCACCGATCGGGACTCTGTGTCCTCCTTCAGAGCTCGCCAGCCTTTATGATGGGACACTTGAGTAACACTGTGGGGTGTTTCTGATATAACCGGTTAGCCGGGGGTGGAGTTTGGCCCTGTTCTCTCACTAGCTTCTCCAAACATTTTATCTTCTCTGCAGCTGTTTTCGTCAGTTCAGTTCCGTGAAGAACAGCTGATATTTGTAGAATAGAATGCGGGAATGCTGACCTGTTATGTGAGTCTGGATGTTACACTTGGTCCTATAAGTGGAGAGACGCTTCCTGTGTCCGTACTGATGGTTACTTTATTGGAAGGTTCAACGTTTGAAGGGAAGGAATAGGCGCTAACGTTGGACAGTAGATTTTCAATAATCACTGATTAGTCAATTATCCCAAAATAATCTCCAAGCGATCATTTCTAATCTTGTTCATTGTCTCATGAAACCAAATACCAAATTAACATATTAATCCGTTCAATTGTTTTTATTCATTCTAGGCATGTGGGCGTCGCTGGAAAGAGCGGCATTTAACGCCCATCCCTAATTATCCTGGATAGAATTGACAGGCTCGCTTTTCCTCTTCAGAGGGGCCATTAGGACTCAGCCACGTTGGTTTGGGACTGGAGTCACTCTGAATCCCAGACGGGGTAAGAAATGCAGATTTCCTTCTCTAAAGGACATCAGTGAACTAGTCGTGTTTTTAAAAGAACCCACAGCTTCATGATTAGTTTTACTGATGCCAGCCTTTTATTTCCAGAACTTTTCAGAAACCGCATTGAAATTCATAAGCTGGCATGGTGGAATTTCAGCTCACTGTCTCTGAATTATTATTCGAGGACTCCAAGTCAATAGTCCAGTAGAATAGGCATGGTATTACCATACCCGTGATAATTGGCTGAATTGTGATATTATTCATCAAACACCTGAACTCGTGGCCCGTGTTGACAGAACCTTTGATATTGCGAGATTCTAAGTTATGAATTATGTGTATATATAAATCCCAAACACATTCTCTATACACAGGTTAACGATTTGGTGAGACACAGGCAGCAGGGGAATCTTTTGGAGATTGCATATAAGTGGTTATGTGTTCTTCCCACTAATGATCTAGAACAGAACCGTGATGCTTGGGGCATGTTCCTTCTCGGGCTGCGGTCTGTCAGTGCAATTATCTTTGTTGGTGTCAATGCAGAATGGAAATTTGCACAGATTTGTACAAACACTTTGCAGAAATGTAGATGGGGACGATCAATTTATTTACCTTTTGGGTCTGGTTGGAAAAAGGAAATCAGGGCGTTGAATTCCCTTCTCTCCCTCTTTAATGTCAGCCGCGGCTGAGCTGGTAGCACCCTCGTCTCTGAATCACAAGGTTAATGGTTCAAATCCACTCCACAGACTTGAGCACAACAAATCTTGGCTGACACTCCAGTGGAGTGCTGCACTGTTGAAGGTGCCGTCCTTCAGATGATATATAAGATACATAGGATATACGGTACAGAAACAGGCCGTGCAGGCATTTATGCTCCACTCGAGACTCCTCCCTTCTTTCCTCAACTAAATCTATCAGCACATCCCTCTATTCCCTTCTCCCTCATATGCTTGCCTAGCCTCCCCCTAAAAGTATCTATACTGTGGGCCTCAACCACTCCTTGTGGTAGAGAGTTCCACATTCTCACCACTCTCTCGGGAATCAAGTTACTTCTGAATTCCCTACATGATCTCTTTGTGACTATCTTATATTGATGGCCTCCAGCTATTCTCTTCCCCACTAGTGGAAACACTATTAAGTGGATACGTTAGCCCGAGGCCCCGTCAGTCCTCTCAAGTGAAGTTAAATATGCCTAAACGCTATTTCGAAGGAGAGCCGGAGAGATATCCTCGGTGTTCTGTGTTGTGTATGTAATATGTGTGCTACTTTGAACCTATGGACAGGACTGCACTACTTGTAGGGCGTAGTGATACGCAGTACCACTCCTGGCCATAGGGGTATAAATAGTACTGTGGGTACTGATCTCCCCTCAGTTCCCGCCTGTGGGCATGAAGTAAAGACCTACGTATAGTCCCTACCTCCAACCAGTAAAGACCTGTTTGAGTTATACGTTTAAGTCTTTGTGTTAATTGTTCAATACAATACACATACTTAACATTCTGGCCGATATTTATCCCTCAGTTAACAGCACTGAAAACAGATTATCTGGTCATTATCGTAATGTTGTTTGTGGGAGCTTGCTGTGCGCATATTGGCTGCCGCCTTTCCTACATTACAATAGTGACTACACTTGAAAAAAAAAATATTGGTTGTGAAGTGCTTTGGGACGGCCAGTGGTGGTGAACAGTGCTATATAAATACAAATCTTTCTTTTTGTTTCGTTTTTTTTCTGCCCGGGCTGTTTTTGGATGTTAGTTTCTCACAGCCTGACTGCAGATTGTCGATTATCTCAGTGTATTTCAGAGATATGGGCTGTCTAGAAAGCTGCCGCTGCATTTCACTTTGGCAGTTCAAGTGGGTCAAGTGGAGAATCTCACAGTAGGGTAGAATCTCGGGAGCAGTCATCATTGTATCATAATGCTAAGATTAGCGATTGAGAAGGAGAATGAACAATACAGAATAAAAAAAACTTAACTGGAGGAGGGCTTTTTTCAGGGAATTAAGAGAGATCTGCCCCGGGTAAACTGGAGTCAAAGACTGGCAGGCCGAAATATAATGGATCAATGGGCGGGTTTTAATGGGGAGATGTTTGGGGTACAGTCTAGGTATATTGCCACAAGGGAGAAAGGGAGGGCGACCAAAGCTAGAGCTCCCTGGATTTCGAAGGGCTTAGATTAGGATGAAGCGTGATAATACAAGCGAGAATCAGGCTGAATATAAAAAAGCAAAAAGGAGAAGTGCAAAAGGAAGTAATGGAGGGAAAGTGACAGCGCGAGAATAGATTGGCGCCTAACAAAGAAGGGAAACCAAAGGTCTCCTATCGGCATACTAACACAATCATTTGTATCATGTGAGCGGTGGGGCAGATCGTGCAAAATTGTTGATCTATTGGTAGAGGCAGAAGGCATTGCTGAGGTATTAAATGAGTACTATGCATCAGTGTTTACCAAGAACAGGACATTGCCAAAGCTACGGTAAACACGAAGGATATTGGATGAGATAAAACAGATAAAGTGGATGTACTAGAAAGGCTGGCTGTAGATAAAATTGATTATTCAGCCGGTCTGGATCGGATCCATCCTAGGTTAATGAGGGAAGTAACGTAGTAATTGCCACGTTGCTGACCACATTCTTCTAATCCTCATAAATACATAGAATCATACAAGCATATCAATTTACAGCACGGAAGGAGGCCATTTGGCCAATCGTTTCCGTGTGGCCGAATAAGCCTGATCCAGCCTAATCACACTTTCGAGCTCTTCGTCTGTAGCCTTGTTGGTTACAGCACTTCAAGTTTATGTCCAAATACTTTTAAAATGTAATGAGCGTTTAAGCCTCTACCGCCCTTTCAGGCAGTGAGTTCCAGAGTCCCAATGCCCTCTGGGTTACAAAGGTTCTCCTCAGCTCCCCTCTAATCCTTCTACCTAACACATTAAATCTATGCCCCCTTGTTACTTACCTCTTTGCTGGGTAAATACGTCCTTCTTCTCCGCTCGATTTTGCCTCATAATTTTATACACATCAATCAAGTCTCCCCTCAGCCTCCTCTGTTCCAAAGAAACAACCCCAACCTATCCAATCTTTTCTCATAGCTAAAATTCTCCAGTCCTGGCAATAGGCTCGTAATTCTCCTCTGGCTCTCTCCAGGACAATCACGTTTTCCCTGTAATGTGGTGACCAGAACCGTAGGCAGTACTCTAGCTGTGGCCTAACTCATGTTTTATACAGTTCAACCGTAATCTCCCTGCTCTTATATTTAAGGCTCCAGCTAATAAAGGAAAGTATCCCGAATGCCTTCTTAGCCAACCTTGTCTGCCTGTCCTGCTACTTTCAGGGACCTGTGGACATGCACTCCAAGGTCTCTCCTTTTCTCTACACTTCTCAGTATCCTACAATTCATTGTGTATTGCCTTGTCTTGTTAGCCCTCCCCAAATACATTACTTCACACTTCACCGATTAAATTCCAGTTGCCACTTTCTTGCCCATTTGACCAACCATTGATATCTTCCTGCAGTCTACAGCTTTCTTCCTCACGATCAACCACACGGCTATTTTTGTATCATCTGTAAACTTCTTCATCATGCCCCTTACTTTGAAGTCTAAAACACTGATATACCACAAAAAGCAAGGGACCTAGCATTGAGCCCTGTGGAACTACACTGGAAACAGATTTCCAGTCACAAAAACATCCATCGATCATTACCTTCTGATTCCTGCCACTGAGCCAATTTTGGATCAAACTTTCCAGATACAGGGGTGGTGCCAGAGGAAAGGAGGATTGCAAATATTACATCATTGTTCAAAAAATCCTGTTTGATCTAGTTGATTGAGTTTGTTTATGAATTAACAGAGAGGGTGGATGATGGCAGTGCAGCTGATGTATTATATATGGACTTTCAAAAGGCACTGAGAAATAATACATATTTGTCTTGTTAGCAAAATTGAAATCCATGGAATAAAGGGCAACAGCAACATGGACACACAATTGGCTGAGGGGTAGAACACAGGGAGTTGTGATGAATGGCTCGTTTTTGGAATCGAGGGAACTGTACAGCGTTGTTCACCAGGATTCAGCACTAGGACCACTCCTGTTTTTGATATACATTACTGACTTGGACTTGGGTTTACAAGATACAATATCGAAATCTGCAGTTGATACGAAACTTGGACGTTTAAGAAACAGTGAGTAAGATAGTAATTGACTTCAAGAGGACATAGCCAGGCTGGAGGAATGGGCGGACACATGGCAGATGAAATTCAACGCAGAACAGTGTGAGCTGATCCATTTCGGTGGGGAGAATGAGGTGTGACAATAAAAGCTAAATGGTACAATTTTAAAGGGGGTGCAGGAATAGAGAGTCCTGAGCGCATTGTGCAAATATTTGAAGGTGTCCGTTTATACGTTAATAAAGCAATTAATGAAGCATATGTGTTCCTGGGTTTTATAAATAGAGTACAAAAGCCAAGAAGTTATGTGAAATTTATATAAAACACTCGTTCGGTCACAGCGTGAATATTGTGGCCAATGCTGAACACAACACTTTAGGAAGGAGCTGAAGACTTTGGAGGGGGTACAGAAGAGATTTACTGGAACTGTTCAAGGAATGAGGGATTCCAGCCACATGGACAATTTAGAGAAGCTGTGGTTGTTCTCATCAGAGCAGAGAAGGCTCAACAGAGATCTGATAGAGTTATTTAGAACAATGAAAGTTTAGATAGAGTAAACAAAGAGGAACTGTTGCCAATGAATTTGGAATCGATAACCTGAGGGCACAGATTTAAAGTAATTGTCAAAAGGACCAGGGGCGACATGAAGGTAAACATTCATGCAAAACGTGGTTAGGATTTGGAATGCGTTGCCTGATAGGGTGGCATAAATAGTTTCAATCGTAGTCTTCAAAAGGGAATTTGATAAATACTTGAAGGAGAAAGAATTGCAGGGATATGAAAAAGAGCAGGGAGTGGGACATAACTGGATTGCTCCTCGAAAGAGCCGGCACAGACTGGATAGACCGAATGGCCTCCATCTGTGCTGTTCTATTCAATGCTGATATTGAAACTTCAACGTCCATTGAAATAAAGAACTTGGATTTCTATAGCGCCTTTCATGCTCTTGGGACCAACGTACTTTACAGCAAATTAAGTACTTTTGCAGTAAGGTCACTGCTGTGATGTAGGAAGGGTGACAGGTACATAGAAACATAGAAACATAGAAGATAGGAGCAGGAGGCCATTCGGCCCCTCGAGCCTGCTCCACCATTCGATGAGATCATGGCTGATCATCCAAACTCAGTACCCCGTACCTGCCCTCTCCCCATATTCCTTGGTACCTTTAGCTCTAAGAAATATATCTAACTCCTTCTTGAATATATTTAAAGACTTGGCCTCAACCGCCTTCTGTGGTACAGAATTTCACAGGTTCACCACTCTCTGGGTGAAGAAATTCTTCCTCATCTCTGTCCTAAATGGCTTACCCCTTATCCTTAGACTATGACCGCTGGTTCTCGACTCTCCGACCATCGGGAACATTCTACCTGCATCTAGTTTGTCCAGGCCTGTCAGAATTTTATAAGTTTTGATGAGATCCCCTCTCATTCTTTTAAACTCCAGCGAGTATAAGCTCAATCGACCCAATCTCTCCTCATACGTCATTCCTGCCATCCCAGGGATCAGACTTGTGAATCTTCGCTGAACTCCTTCCATGGCAAGAACATCCTTCCTCAGATAAGGCGAACAAAACTGCACACAGTACTCAAGGTGTGGTCTCACCGAGGGCCTGTACAACTGCAGCAGGACATCCTTGCTCCTATACTCAAACCCTTTCGCTATGAAGGCCAACATACCATTTGCCTTCTTCACCACCTACTGCACCTGTATGCTTACCTTCAGTGACTGGTGCACAAGGACACCCAGGTCTCATTGCACTTCCCCTTCTACCAATCTATTGCCATTCAGATAATAGTCTGCCTTTCTGTTTTTGACACCAAAGTGGATAACCTCGCATTTATCCACGTTATATTGCAGCTGCCATGTTTTTGCCCAATCACCCAACCTGTCCAAATCATCCTGGAGTTTCTCGGTATCCTCCTCACAGCACACACGCCCACCCAGCTTTGTGTCGTCTGCAAACTTGGAGATATTACATCTAGTTCCCTTATCTAGATCATTAATGTATATTGTGAATAGCTGGGGTCCAAGGACTGATCCCTGCGCTACTCCACTAGTCACTGCCTGCCATTCGGAAAAAGACCCGTTAATTCCTACTCACTGCTTTCTGTCCGGCAACCAGTTCTCTATCCAAGTCAATACCTTGCCCCCAATCCCATCTGCCTTAACTTTACACGCTAATCTCTTACACGGAACCTTATCGAAAGCCTTTTGAAAGTCCAAATACACCACATCTACTGGTTCTCCCTTATCTATTTTACTAGTTACATCCTCAAAAAATTCCACTAGATTAGTCAAGCACGATTTACCTTTTGGAAATCCATGTTGGCTTTGTCTGATCCTGTCACTGTTTTCCAAGTGCTCAGCTATTACATCCATTATAATGGACTCTAGCATTTTCCCCACTACCGATGTCAGGCTTACCGGTCTGTTATTTCCCGCTTTCTCTCGACCACCCTTTTTGAATAGTGGGGTAACATTAGCTACCCTCCAATCCATGGGTACAGTTCCAGATTCCAGCGAATTTTGGAAGATGATCAGCAATGCATCTACTATTTCTAGGACCACCTCCTTAAATACCCTAGGATGTAGATTATCAGGCCCTGGGGATTTATCGGCCTTCAATCCCATCAGTTTTCCTAACACCATTTCCCTACAAATACTGATTTCTTTCAGTTCCTCCCTCTCATTAGACCCTATGTTCTCCAACATCTCTGGGAGGGTACTTGTGTCCTCCTTTGTGAAGTCAGCTGCAAAATATGCATTTAATTGGTCAGCCATTTCATTGTTCCCCATTATAACTTCCCCTGCTTCTGACTGCAAGGGACCTACACTTGATTTCACTAATCTTTTTCTCTTCACATATCTATAAAAGCTCTTACAGTCAGTTATTATGTTCCCTGAAAGCTTACTTTCATATTCTATTTTCCCCTTATTAATTAATCCCTTTGTCCTCCTTTGTTGAATCCTAAACTGCTCCCAATCCTCAGAGTTACTGCTTTTTCTGGCCAAGTTATATGCCCTCTCCTTGGATCTTATGCTATCCCTAACTTTCCTTGTTATCCACGGTTGAGTCACACTTTTTGTATTATTCTTATCCCAAACTGTGATTAACAACTTCTGTAGTTCATCCATGCGGTCTTTGAATGTTTGCCATTGCCTATCCACCATCAACCCTTTGAGCAACATTCCCCAATCAATCCTACCCAATTTGCGTCTCATGCCATCATAGTTTCCTTTTTTTAAATTCAGGACCTTAGTCTCCTAGTCAACTACTTCACTCTCCATCCTAATGAAGAATTCTATCATATTATGATCGCTCTGACCCAAGGGGCCTCGTACAACAAGACTGCTAATTAATCCTCTCTCATTACCTAATACCCAGTCTTAGATGGCCTGATCTCTGGTTCGTTCCTCGACATATTGTTCCAGAAAACCATCCCGTAAACATTCTAGGAATTCCTTATCCACAGTATTTTTACTAATTTGGTTAGCCCAATCTATATGTAAATTAAAGTCACCCATGATGACTACTGTGCCCTTACTGCATGCTTCTCTAATTTCCCTTTTAATGCCATCCCCAACCTCTGTATTACTGTTTGGAGGTCTATATACCACTCCCACTAAAGTTTTCTGCCCCTCGATATTTCTCAGTTCTCCCCATACAGATTCCACATCATCAGAGTTAATATCCATCCTTTCAATTGTGTTAATCCCCTCTTTAACCAGCAATGCTACCCCACCTCCCTTTCTTTTTTGCTATTCCATCCTAAATATTGAATACCCCTGGATGTTGAGTTCCCAGCCTTGGCCACCCTGGAGCCATGTTTCTGTAATCCCAATCAAATCATATTCGTTTACCTCTATTTGTGCAGCTAATTCATCCACCTTGTTCCGAATGCTCCTTGCATTAAGACACAAAGCCTTCAGGCTTGTTTTTTTTAATGCTCTCAGACCTATATGAATTATTAATTACTGTGACCATGTTTGATTTAAACCGTTGATTTCTTTGCCTTCTAATTTTGTTTTTCTCCTTCCTGTCTTTTGTTTTTTTCCTTGTTTCCCTTTCCTCTGTCTCCTTGCTCAGGTTCCCAACCCCCTGCCACTTCAGATTAAACCCTCCCCAACAGCACTAGCAAACACTCCCCCTAGGACATCGGTCCCGGCCCTGCCCAGGTGCAAACCGTCCCGTTTGCACTGGTCCCACCTCTCCCAGAACCGTTTCCAATGTCCAAGGAATTTGAATCCCTCCCCCTTGCACCATTCCTTTGGCCACGTATTCATTTGAAATATCCTCCTATTTCTACTCTGACTAGCACGTGGCACTGATAGTAATCCTAAGATTACTACCTTTGAGGTCCTATTTTTTAATTTACCTCCTAACTCCCTATATTCTACTTTTAGGACCTCATCCCGTTTTTTACCTATATCGTTGGTGTCTATGTGCATCACGACAACTGGCTGTTCGCCCTCCCCCTCCAAAATGTTCTGCAACTGCTCTTGCACCAGGGAGGCAACACACCATCCTGGAGTCTCGATTGCGGCCGGAAAAACGCCTATCGAGTCCCCTTATAATTGAGTCCCCTATCACTATAGCTCTTCCACTCTTTTTCCTCCCAGCCTGTGCAGCAGAGCCACCCATGGTGCCAGGAAGTTGGCTGCTGCTGCCTTCCCCTGATAAGTCATCCCCCCCAACAGTATTCAAAGTGGTATATCTGTTTGAGAGGGGGAAGGTCGCAGGCGATTCCTGCACTCCCTGCCTGTACCTCTTACTCTGCCTGCGCCTCTTACTCTGCCTGCTGGTCACCCACTCCCTTCCTGCTTGTACACCCTTTAGCAGCGGTGTGACCAACTCGCTAAATGTGATGTTCACGACGTCGTCAGCATCATGAATGCTCCAAAATGAATCCCTCCGCAGCTCCAGTGCCGCAATGCGTTCTGTCAGTAGCTACAGCTGGACACACTTCCCGCACACATGATCATCAGGGACACAGGAAGCGTCCCTAATTTCCCACATAGAGCAGGAGGAGCACACTACGGGGCTGGACTGTCCTGCCATGATTTACCCTTTAATTAATTAATTAAAATTAAATGAATCCCACCAATTTCCCTTCAATTAAATGATATACTCAAAGGCCCTTGCTTAATAGTAGTCATCGCTACACAACAGAGACCTTAGAAACCACAAAATTTAAGTTTAGAAAAATTTAG
This sequence comes from Somniosus microcephalus, assembly GCF_052327205.1. Classification (NCBI taxonomy): domain Eukaryota; kingdom Metazoa; phylum Chordata; class Chondrichthyes; order Squaliformes; family Somniosidae; genus Somniosus; species Somniosus microcephalus. The sequence continues at coordinate 58,913,101 of NW_028225180.1, forward strand.
AAAGAAAATAGTCACCAACCAATCACTTACCTGCTTCTTGGTGATGTCACACTTCGATTACTTTTTGCTTCCCTCTCCCGGAACCTGGATTGATAAGCCAACTCTGGTGCTCCCTCGCAGTTCCACCACCTCTCCGCTCTCGGGGCTCTGGGCTTTGCTGCCTCAGGACTGCTCCTTATGTACCACCGTCTCTGGTGCTCCCTCGCAGGTCCGCCATCTCTCCGCTCTCGGGGCTCTGGGCCTCGCTGCCTCGGGGCTGCTCCTTAAATACCACCACCGCCTCTGGTGCACCCTCGCAGGACCACCGCCTCTCCGCTCTCTCGGGGCTCTGGGCCTCACTGCTCGCTGCCTCAGGGCTGCTCCTTAAATACCGCCGCTGCCTCTGGTGCTCCCTCGCAGGTCTGCCGCCTCTCCGCTCTCTCGGGGCTCTGGGCCTCGCTGCTCACTACCTCGGGGCTGCTCCTTAAATACTGCTGCCCCATCAGTTGCTCCCTCGCAGGTCCGCCGCCTCTCCGCTCTCTCGGGGGTCTGGGCCTCGCTGCTCGCTGCCTCAGGGCTGCTCCTTAATTACCGTCGCCGCCTCTGGTGCTCCCTCGCAGGTCCGCTGCCTCTCCGCTCTCTCGGAGCTCTGGGCGTCGCTGCTCACTGCCTTGGGGCTGCTCCTTAAATACCGCCACCGCCTCTGGTGCTCCCTCACAGGTCCGCCACCTCTCCGCTCTCTCGGGGCTCTGGGCCTCGCTGCTCGCTGCCTCAGGGCTGCTCCTTAATTACCGTCGCCGCCTCTGATTCTCCCTCGCAGGTCCGCTGCCTCTCCGCTCTCTCGGAGCTCTGGGCCTCGCTGCTCGCTGCCTTGGGGCTGCTCCTTAAATACCGCCACCACCTCTGGTGCTCCCTCGCAGGTCCGCCGCCTCTCCGCTCTCTCGGGGCTCTGGGCACAACAAGAACTCATGAACAGCAACATGATAATGACCACATAAACTGTTTTTTCGTGATGTTGATTGAGGGGTAAATATTCGTCCCAGGACACCAGGGAGAACTTCTCTGCTCTGCTTCAAAATAGATGGAGACTTTCTATAAAATCTCTTCTGAAAAACGGCATTTCCGAGAATGTATCGTTCCCTCAGTACTGGCACTGGGAGAGTCAGCCTGGATTTTTTGCTGGAGTGGGAATCTAGCCCTCAACCGTCTAACTCAACGGTGATTATGCAATCACTGCCCAAATGATGACTCTTATTTACCGAGAATGCTAAATAAACGACATTTCGATTTTCAGCAGCTTTAGCGTGGGGCCAATTCTCCTGTCAATGGGTCCAGTATGCTGCAGGTAGATAATGGCAGAGTTCAAGGGGTCAGCACTCTGGCACTGATGCATTAGTTGCGTTTAGTTTTTTTATTTATTTTTCATAACGGAATGTGACAGAAATCTACCAGCATGGGCAAAATCGGCTGAATGGCCTCCATTTTTGCTGCACCTTTCTCTGATTCCATTTAGTTGGGGAGAAATGCTGTCTGTGCCCTAGTGGTGGACGGTATACAGGGATGTGTTTACCAAGTAATTGTCTGACTGTGAGAATGAGTAAATGTTAATTATCTTGCTTCCTGTTCTCCCCTTCACTCGCTACACCCGACCAGTCAAAAACCCAGCTGGGTTAATGTGGTGATCGACAATGTGATTTTAAGGCAGCGGGGCATGCACCTCTGCATGACATTATCTGGGTCAGGCCTGTGATTTGCAGCAGTTTCGGCACATTGTCAATAGCAACCCAACCACAGCCAGTGGTTTCAGCAGCTGCACATCAATTGCAGGTTTGCAATTTGAGTTTAATTTGCGTCGAGGCTATTTCCACAAAAAACAGTGAGGCAGAGAGATGGTTACTATTTTTGTTCATTTCTTTGGAGCTGAGTCAGTTTGAGTCCTGTGGAGACGCTGCAAGGATTTCTGATGATTACTGATTTTGGTCTCATGTCTCAGTTTGAGCCCGTCTTCCGATTTGGTTCACTGGGGTTTGATCTGAACTCTGCGCCAATCTGTAACACGAGTGCAAACATCATTTGTTGGACAAACGCTTCAAATCAAGAATCCCAGATAAAATTAGTCAGAATTTAGAAATGCCCGGTTTAATTTAAGGGCTGTCTGCATAGATTTACAAAAGTCAAGTTATGTTTGTGAAATTGTATAGAATCTTTTTAAAAATAACCGCTTGCATAGATGGAGGGGATGAAGTAAGTTAAAAGTATGAATTTTATCGGGTTTTAGTAATGTTTTCCACAAAAGGCTTGTTAGGAACATACGAAGAATAGCGGACAGAAAGCGGCCTATTGATCCATCCAGCCTGTCCCGTGCAGTTTTGATGCCTTGTGCATCCCAATATATAAATAGAGTCATAGAGTTATGCAGCACAGAAAGAGGCCCTTCGGCCCATCGTGTAGGCGCCGGCCATCAAGCCCTGTCTATTCTAGTCCCATTTTCCAGAACTTGGTCCGTATCCTTGTATGCTATGGCGTTTCAAGTGCTCATCTAAATGCTTCTTGAATGTTGTGAGGGTTCCTGCCTCTACCACCCTTTCAGGCAGTGAGTTCCAGATTCCCACCAACCTCTGGGTGAAAAAGTTTTTCCTCAAATCTCCTCTAAACCTCCTGCCCCTTACCTTAAAACTATGCCCCCTGGTTATTGACCCCTCTATTAAGGGGAAAGCTTCCATTCTATCTAACCTATCTATGCCCCTCATAATTTTGTACACCTCAATCAGGGCACCCCTCAGCCTTCGCTGCTCTAAGGAAAACAACCACAGCCTGTCCATTCTCTCTTCATTGCTGAAGCACACCAGCCCAGGTAACAACCTGGTGAATCTCCTCTGCACCCTCTCCGAAGCAAACACATCCCTACTATAGTGTGGCCACCAGAATTGCACACAGTATTACAGCTGTGGCCTAACTAGCGTTTTGTACAGCTCCATCATAACCTCCCTGCTCTTATATTCTATGCCTCAGCTAATGAAGACAAATATCCCATATGCATTATTATCCACCTTATCTACCTGCCCTGCAGCCATCAGGGATCTAAATACATGCACACCAAAGTCCTTCTGATCCTTTGTCCTTCCTAGGGTCCTACCATTCATTGTATATTCCCTTGTCTTGTTAGTCCTCCCAAAATGCATCACCTCATACTTTTCAGGGTTAAATTCGATTTGCCACTGTTCTGCCCATCTATCCATCCCGTCTATATCGTCCTGTAGACTGTAGCTTTCCTCCACCAATTTGGTGTAATCTTCGAGCTTACTGATCATACCTCCTACATTCATATCTACATCATTAATGTACCCTATAAACAGCAAATGACCCAGCAACGATTCCTGTGGTACACCACTGGACACAGCCTTCCAGTCACAAAAACAACCTTCGACCATCACAATCTGCCTCCTGCCACAAAGCCAATTTTGGATCCAATGCGCCAAATTACCCTGGCTCTGACCTTCTTGACCAGTCTCCCGTGTGGGACATTGTCAAAAGCCTTAGTGAAGTCCATGTAGACTACATCAATTGCACTGCCCTCATCCACACACCTAGTCTCCCCCTCGAAAAATGCAATCAAATTGGTCAGACATTATCTCCCCCTGACAAAGCCATGCTGTCTATCCCTGATTAATCCTTGCCTCTCCAAGTGGAGACTAATTCTGTCCCTCAGAATTGTTTCCAATAATTTCTCTACCACTGACGGTTGGCTCACTGGCCTGTAATTCCCTGGTTTACCCCTAATACCCTTCTTGAACATTGGTGCTCCGTTAGCTGTTCTCCAGTCCTCTGGCACCTCCCCTGTGGCCAGAGAGGTTCGGAAAATGTATGCCAGCGTCCCTGCAATCTCCTCCCTTGCCTCACACAGCAGCCTGGGATACATCCCGTCAGGGCCTGGGGATTTATCCACTTTTAAGCTCGCTATAACCGCTAGTACCTCCTCCCTCTCAATACTAATTTGTTCAAGTATATCACAATACCCCTGCCTGATTTCTATGCCGACATCACCCTTCTCCATAGTGAACACAGGTGCAAAATATTCATTTAAAACCTCACCTATATTTTCTGGCTCTACACACAGATTGCCACTTTGGTCCCTAATGGACCCTACTCTTTCCCTGGTTATCCTCCTGCCCTTAATATACTTATAAAACACCTTGGGATTTTCCTTTATTTTGCCCGCCAGTGTATTTTCATGCCCCCTCTTTGCTCTCCTAATTTATTTTTTAATACCCCCTTGCACTTTCTGTACTCCTCCAGTGCTTCCACTGTTTTTAGTCCTTTGTATCTGCCAAAAGCCTCCCTTTTTTTCCTAGTCCATTCTTGTATACCCCTTACCATCCAGTGTTCCCTGGGCTTGTTGGTCCCACCCTTGACCTTTACGGGAACATGTAGGCGTTGTCCTCTATCTAATTCCTTTCAGAAAAACTCCCATTGCTCTGATGTGAATTTTCGTACAAGTAGCTAATCCCAGTCTATTTTGGCCAGCTCCTGCCTTATCATATTAAAATCGGCCTTCCCCCAATTTAGCACCTTTATTTCCTTTTCATCATTGTCCTTTTCCATGGCTACCTTAAATCTGACCGTTTTATGGTCACTACCACCAAAATGCTCCCCTACTGACACTCCTACCACTTGCCCGGCTACATTCCCTAAAATTAGGTTCAGTACCGCCCCCTCTGTTGTAGGACTTTCGCCATGCTGGTTCAAAAAGCTCTCCTGGATGCAATTTAATAATTCCGCACCCTCTAAGCCTATCACACGCTGACTATCCCAGTTAATATGGGGAAGTTGAAATCCCCTACGATTATAAACCTATTATTTCTACACTTCTCTGAGATTTGCCTAAATATCTCTTCCTGTATCTCCCCCTCATTGTTTGGGGGCCTATAGTACAATCCCAGCAAAGTGTTCGCCCCCTTTTTGTTTTTAAGTTCTACCCATATGGCCTCATTGGAGGATGTTGTTAATATATTATTCCTCCTTACAGCAGTAATTGACTCCTTGATTAATATTGTGACACCCCCTCCTCATTTACACACCCCTCTGACTCGCCTGAAGATTCTATACCCAGGAATATTGAGCTGCCAGTCCTGCCCCTCCCTCAACCATGTCTCTGTGATAGCAACAATATCATACTCCCATGTGTTCATCAATACCATCAATTCATCTGCCTTACTCGCAAGACTCCTTGCATTAAAATAAATAGCATCCAGCCTTGCCATACTCCCTTGTGCCGTTACATGTTTGCTCTGCCTCCCAGGCTGACTTGCTTTTCCTCTATATTTGGCTGTGCATCACCCCCTACTATAGCTCCACTCCGCTTCCCGTCCCCCTGACAAGTTAGTTTACCTCCCCCCACCCCCCAACAGTACTAGAAAACCTCCCCGCAAGGATGTTGGTTCCTTCTGTTTCAGGTGCAATCCATCCGACTTGTACAGGTCCCACCTTCCCCTGAAGCAGACCCTGTGATCCACAAACTAAAGCTCTCCCTCCAGCATCAACTCTTTAGCCACGTATTCTTCTGCTCTACCGTCCTATTCCTATACTCACTAGCACGTGTCACCGGGAGTAATCCAGATATTACAACCTTTGTGGTCCTGCTTTTTAATCTGCTACCTAGCTCCCTAAATTCTTGTTGCAGGACCTCAACCCTCTTTCTACCCATGCTGTTGGTATCAATGTGAATCACGACCTCGGACTGTTCGCCCTCCCCCATCAGAATGCCCTGCAGCCATTCAGTGACATCCTTGACCCTGGCACCAGGGAGGCAACATACCATCCTAGAGTCACGTCTGCAGCCACAGAAACGTGTATCTGTTCCCCTTACGATATAATCCCCTGTCACTATTGCTCTCCCACTCTTTTTTCTCCCCTCCTGTGCAGCCCAGCCACTCATAGTGCCACGGACTTGGCTCTTGCTGCATTCCCCTGAGAAACCATCTCCGCCATCAGTATCTAAAACGGTAAATCTGTTGGAGAGGGAGTTGGACCCAGGGGACTCCTGCACTAACTTCCTAGTTCTTTTACTCTGTCTGGGGGAGACCTAATTGAGGTCACCTCCCCACCCAATAACTTGTGATCTACTGGAGCGGCGACAAAACAGATCAAACCCCAGGATCATGGGTGGTCGAAAATCTTCAACATTCCTCTCCGAACTCGTTAGGTGATTAACATTAGGCCATGAGATCACACTGGCCTTGATTAACGTTACCAGGTACCTTCCCGTTGTACGAGGTGACCTCCTCACCAGTCCACAGCAGATCCAGCCCTCGCTTAATGGAATTCAGTGACTGAGCATCCCCCGCACAAGCCAGCTGACTGTTCCACAGGTCCACTAGACTTTGAAAAAAGAACTGTATCTCGAAATCTTACCTAGATCTAGCAGGATACAACTTGCGATTGTGATCCCTGGTCAACCCTAACATATTTAGTTGAAACAATTTGTCTAGAAAAAGGCAATTTAATCCCATCATTATCTTATAAACCTTATAGAATACACCACTAAGTCTACGCTTCTCCAAAGTGTACAGATCCATCTGTTTGAGCCTTGGAACAGAGGAGGCTGAGGGCAGACCTAATTGAGGTGTATAAATTTATGAGGGGCATAGATAAAGTGTATAGAAAGGACGTATTTCCGTCAGCAGAGAGGTCAAAAACCAGGTGGCACAGATTTAAAGTATTTGTTGGAAGGTTTAGAGGGGATGTGAGGGGAAATTTCTTCACCCAGAAGGTTGTGGGGGTCTGGAACTCACTGCATGAAAGAGTGGTAGAGGCAGGAACCCTAACCACATTTAAAAAGTACTTGTATGTGCACTTGGGATGCTCTAACCTGCCGGGCTACGGACCAAGAGCTGGGAAGTGGGATTAGGCTGGATAGCTCTTTGGTGGCAGGCATAGACACGATGGGCCGCAATAGCCTCCTTCTGCACTGTAACTTATATGATTCTATGATTTTATCTTTTTAACTAAGATGCTTCAAACAGGGTATTAGACTTGTGGCCCTCCTTTCCACCTCTTCTATCCTCAAGTTCGCCCATCGTGTGAGTGCACCAAAACTGGACACCGTTTTCTAACTGAGGCCTGAGCAAGGCCTTGTACCAGAACCAAATGATTGGCTTCTTTTTATAGTTAACTGTCCTCTAACTATGCCCTAGAAAAATCAGTCCCTTTGTATCAGAGGAGTTGCAGCAGCGTGGATATGATGGCGACTAATGGATGGTCAGCTTCAATTGATGGTAGTTGGAATGCGGAAGGTTGGAGCTGGGTTCGAAGTGTGCCACAGGAACCCAGTTTCATGCTTTGTCTATTTGGAGATAGCAAGAACAATCTCTAAATTTTCATACAACACGTAATAAAGGGTTTTTTTAAACAGCGATTAGGACTGTCAGCACCTTCAGGAGAAATGGGGAAAGAGATGGCAGATGGTGTTTAATATGATATAATAGATTCTGTACTGAAGGATGTCACTGAAAAGATAGACCAAAATTTCAAGGGCATAATTCCTTCGAAGTATGCATGCAGGCAGATAAAATCATGAAAAAAGACCAACTGCTTTTTGGAGGTAGGGATATAGGAAAAGGATGAGGCCATTCAACCTCTGGAGCTTTCTCCACCATTCCATTAGATATTGGCTGATCAGTATCTGAACTCCATCCAGCCGTCTTGGTTATGTAACACTTAATATCGTTGTTAGCAAAAATCTATTAATCTCAGTTTTACATTTTGAATTGACCCCCAGACTCATCAGCGGTTTGGGGGAGAGATTTTCAGACTTCCAGTACCATTTGAGTGAAGAACTGCTTCCTAACATCAATTGTAACGTGCCCAGCTCTAATTTTAAGGCTATGCCCACCTATTTATGGACTACCCAACCAGAAGTTTTTTTTTATTTCTATCTACCCTACAAACACTTTAGTACCTTAAGAGCCTCAATTAGATCACCCTTCTTCAGCTTCTATATTCAAAGGTTTAGAAGCCAAGAGTTACCACGTCAGCACATGTTTTCGGATGATGTCACCAAGGGGCAGCTGCGAATGAGGAAGGGGAGAGGGCAAGGCTTAAATCTTTGGGAAACTCCAAAAGTAATAGTGCGGAGTCATGGAGAGCAGCCATTGCTGAAGACACTGTGGCCATATTTGTATACATAAGAATGAAATTAAGCGGGTGCAGTCGCATTACGTTGGAATCTCAAACTCCACCAAAATGTGCAGCTGCTGAAACCATTGGCAGTGGTTATGTTGCTATTGACAATATGCAGAGTCTGCTACAAAGCACAGCCCTGACCCAGATAATGTCATGCGGATGTTCGTGTCCCGCCGTCTTAGACAACATTGTCGATTACCACCTAAACCGAGATGGGTTATTGAATCGTCAGATGCATGGAGTGAATGTGAGGACAGGAAACACGAACATGAACAGTTACTCTAGCTTGCAGTCATGCACATATTTGATAGTCAACTTTATTTCCACAACTAAATATATCACATTTTATTATGGAAACTAACCAAAACTAATATGGTGTCAGTATCAGAGTGATGACCCCTTTATCTCTATCTAGAGTACACTCAGCCAGAGAGCGGTCGATTATCTGCATATTTTAGCCTTTGTAAAGGGAGAAGTTGTTTACTCTGTAGATTTGTACAACAGTGGGACAACGCTGCATATTCGGTCATTCATATAAAAATCCGCTTTCCATTTTTAGTGCGGTGTGGAGATGCCGGAGTTGGACTGGGGTGGACAAATGTAAGAAGTCACACGACACCAGGTTATAGTCCAACAGCTTTATTTGAAATCACAAGCTTTCGGAGCGCTGCTCCTTCTTCAGGTGAAGTGGAGAAATGCATAATGACACAGCTTATATAGTCAGAGAATCATGTCAGATGTTTACAGGTAACCTTTCCAACTGCTATTTATCACACCTCGGCAGAGACATAATCACAGCAGTCAAAGGTGTGAATGGTGTCCAAACAGGTCAGTCAGGGAAACATTACATCAAAGAACAATGAGGTGGGGTCACAAGGGGTCAAATATTGCAGATGCTGGGGTCTGTATGAAAAACAAAAAAAACAGACAAAAAACATTTTTTTTGGCTGGAAATCACAGCAGGTCCGGCCGCATCTGTGTAGAGAGAACAAGCCAATGTCGACTCGAGTCTGAATGACCCTGCATCAGGTGGGGTTACATGTAGCGTGACATGAACCCAAGATCTCGGTTAAGGCCGTCCTCATGGGTGCGGAACTTGGCTATCAGTTTCTGCTCGATGATTTTGCGTTGTCGTGTGTCTCGAAGGCCACCTTGGAGAATGCTTACCCGAAGATCGGAGGCTGAATGTCCTTGACTGCTGAAGTGTTCCCCGACTGGGAGGGAACACTCCTGCCTGGTGATTGTTGCATGGTGTCCATTCATCCGTTGTCGCAGTGCCTGCATGGTCTCGCCAATGTACCGTGCTCCGGGGCATCCTTTCCTGCAACATATGAGGTAGACAACGTTGGCCGAGTCACATGAGTATGTACCATGTACCTGATGGGTGGTGTCCTCACGTGTGTTGATGATCTGGCATGTCTTGCAGAGGTTGCTGTGGCAGGGTTGTGTGGTGTCGTGGTCGCTGTTCTCCTGAAAGCTGGGTAATTTGCTGTGAACGATGGTCTGTTTGAGGATGGCGGCTGTTTGAAAGCGACTAGTGGAGGCGTGGGGATGGCCTTAGCGAGGTGTTCGTCGTCATCGATGACATGTTGAAGGCTGCGAAGAACATGGCGTAGTTTCTCCGCTCCGGGGAAGTACTGGACGACGAAGGGTACTCTGTTGGTTGTGTCCCCTGTTTGTCTTCTGAGGAGGTCTATGCGATTTTTCGCTGTGGCCCGTCGGAACTGTCGATCGACGAGTCGAGCGTCATATCCCGTTCTTACAAGGGCGTCTTTCAGTGTCTGTAGGTGTCCATCGCGTTCCTCCTCGTCTGAGCAGATCCTGTGTATTCGCAGGGCTTGTCCATAGGGGATGGCTTCTTTAACGTGGTTAGGGTGGAAGCTGGAGAAGTGAAGCATCGTGAGGTTGTCCGTGGGCTTGCGGTAGAGTGAAGTGCTGAGGTATCCGTCTTTGATGGAGATTCGTGTGTCCAGGAATGAGACTGATTCTGAGGAGTAGTCCATGGTGAGTTTGATGGTGGTATGGAACTTGTTGATGTTATCGTGTAGTCTTTTCAGTGATTCTTCGCCGTGGGTCCATAGGAAGAAAATGTCGTCGATGTATCTGGTGTCTAGTGTTGGTTGGAGATCCCGTGCAGCGAAGAAGTCTTGCTCGAACTTGTGCATGAAGATGTTTGCGTATTGGGGTGCGAATTTGATCCCCATGGCTGTTCCGTGTGTTTGGGTAAAGAGCTGGTTGTCGAAGGTGAAGACATTGTGGTCAAGGATGAAGCAGATGAGTTGTAGGATGGCGTCTGGAGATTGGCTGTTGTTGGTGTTGAGTACTGAGGCTGTCGCAGCGATGCCGTCATCGTGGGGGATACTGGTGTAGAGTGCCGAGACGTCCATCGTGGCGAGGAGTGTTCCTGGTTCAACTGGTCCGTGGGTGCTGAGCTTCTGTAACAAGTCTGTAGTGTCGCGACAGAAGCTGGGGGTTCCCTGTACGATGGGTTTCAGGATGCCCTCGACATATCCAGAGAGGTTCTCACACATGGGTTCCGTTGCCTGATGCGATAGGACGTCCAGGTGTGTTGGCTTTGTGTATCTTTGGGAGGCAGTAGAAGTCTCCCACGCGGGGAGTACGTGGGATGAGAGCATGTAGGATGCTTTGAAGGTCTGGATCGAAGGTTTTGATCAGTCTGTTGAGTTGGCGGGTGTGTTCTTTGGTCGGATCTGCGGGTAACTGTCTGTAGTGTTCCTGGTTGTCCAGTTGTCGGTATACTTCTTTGCAATAGTCCGTTCTGTTCTGTATGACGATGGCACCTCCTTTGTCTGCTGGTTTGATGACGATGTTGCGGTTGGTCTTGAGAGCGTGGATGGCGTTGCGTTGTGCTCGGGTGACATTCTGGACTGTCTTGTGAGTGCGGCTGATGAATCTGGCGTTGATGCATCTCCTGACAGCTTGAGCATACATGTCAAGCTTAGGGCAGCGACCCTCCGGAGGGGTCAAATTTGACTCTTTCTTTTTCGGTTGCTGCACTGTGGATCCCTCTGTCTGCTGTGCCAGATCATTGATAGTCTCATTGGGTTCGCTGCTGACATCTTGGAATTTGTGGAAGAATTCCCGGAGCCTCATTCTCCTGATGAATTCCTCTGTGTCTGCTGCGAGACGGATGGGGTCCATTTTGGTGGTGGGGCAGAAATTGAGCCCTCGGCTGAGAACTTCAATTTCGTCTGGTTGAAGGGTGTGGTCGGACAGGTTTACGATGGATTTCCCTGTGGTTTCAACCGTGGCACCGGGGGAGGCTTGGTTGCTGCTGCTGGTGATGCCAAGTTTCTCAAGCTTCCTGTTCTTGGTGTGCAAGTAGGTTGCGTAGTTCCGTTGCCTTGTTTGTTTGGCGGTGTCTCGTAGCTGGTCTGCTGCATCCTGAGCACAGGCTGAGAACATGGACTCCATCTCGGTTTCGAGGTTGCGGCGTCTGCTGTAGAGCTGGTGTATGAGATGGTTGAGGAGTGTGCGAGAGGCACGACGGCAAAGTCTCTCAGCGTAGTCTGTGTTGTAGGTCGACTTGAGTGGGTTAGTGATCTGTAGTCCTTTCGGGATCTTGTCTGCTTTCTTGCATCTCTGTAGAAACTTGATGTCTGTGTCGATATGCGTGATCTTCTTGGAGATCCTCTCCACTTTGAGCCGGCACTTTGTGGTGTCGATAGTAGCCATGGTGTGGAGATGCCGGAGTTGGACTGGGGTGGACAAATGTAAGAAGTCACACGACACCAGGTTATAGTCCAACAGCTTTATTTGAAATCACAAGCTTTCGGAGCGCTGCTCCTTCTTCAGGTGAAGTGGAGAAATGCATAAAGACACAGCTTATATACTCAGAGAATCATGTCAGATGTCTGCAGGTAACCTTTCCAACTGCCATTTATCACACCTCGGCAGAGAGATAATCACAGCAGTCAAAGGTGTGAATGGTGTCCAAACAGGTCAGTCAGGGAAACATTACATCAAAGAACAATGAGGTGGTGTCACAAGGGGTCAAATATTGCAGATGCTGGGGTCTGTATGAAAAACAAAAAAACAGACAAAAAACATTTTTTTTGGCTGGAAATCACAGCAGGTCCGGCCGCATCTGTGTAGAGAGAACAAGCCAATGTCGACTCGAGTCTGGATGACCCTGCATCAGGTAGGGTTACATGTAGCGTGACATGAACCCAAGATCTCGATTAAGGCCGTCCTCATGGGTGCGGAACTTGGCTATCAGTTTCTGCTCGACGATTTTGCGTTGTCGTGTGTCTCGAAGGCCACCTTGGAGAATGCTTACCCGAAGATCGGAGGCTGAATGTCCTTGACTGCTGAAGTGTTCCCCGACTGGGAGGGAACACTCCTGCCTGGTGATTGTTGCACGGTGTCCATTCATCCGTTGTCGCATTATCTGCATGGTCTCGCCGATGTACCATGCTCCGGGGCATCCTTTCCTGCAACGTATGAGGTAGACAACGTTGGCCGAGTCACATGAGTATGTACCATGTACCTGGTGGGTGGTGTCCTCACGTGTGATGATGGTATCTGTGTTGATGATCTGGCATGTCTTGCAGAGGTTGCTGTGGCAGGGTTGTGTGGTGTCGTGGTCGCTGTTCTCCTGAAAGCTGGGTAATTTGCTGCGAACGATGGTCTGTTTGAGGTTAGGCGGCTGTTTGAAAGCGAGTAGTGGAGGCGTGGGGATGGCCTTAGCGAGGTGTTCATCGTCATCGATGACATGTTGAAGGCTGCGAAGAACATGGCGTAGTTTCTCCGCTCTGGGGAAGTACTGGACGACGAAGGGTACTCTGTTGGTTGTGTCCCGTGTTTGTCTTCTGAGGAGGTCTATGCGATTTTTCACTGTGGCCCGTCGGAACTGTCGATCGACGAGTCGAGCGTCATATCCCGTTCTTACAAGGGCGTCTTTCAGTATCTGTAGGTGTCCATCGCGTTCCTCCTCGTCTGAGCAGATCCTGTGTATTCGCAGGGCTTGTCCATAGGGGATGGCTTCTTTAACGTGGTTAGGGTGGAAGCTGGAGAAGTGAAGCATCGTGAGGTTGTCCGTGGGCTTGCGGTAGAGTGAAGTGCTGAGGTGTCCGTCTTTGATGGAGATTCGTGTGTCCAGGAATGAGACCGATTCTGAGGAGTAGTCCATGGTGAGTTTGATGGTGGGATGGAACTTGTTGATGTTATCGTCCAGTCTTTTCAGTGATTCTTCGCCGTGGGTCCCTAGGAAGAAAATGTCGTCGATGTATCTGGTGTATAACATTGGTTGGAGATCATCTGCAGCGAAGAAGTCTTGCTCGAACTTGTGCATGAAGATGGTTGCGTATTGGGGTGCGAATTTGGTCCCCATGGCTGTTCCGTGTGTTTGGGTAAAGAACTGGTTGTCGAAGGTGAAGACATTGTGGTCAAGGATGAAGCGGATGAGTTGTAGGATGGCGTCTGGAGATTGGCTGTTGTTGGTGTTGAGTACTGAGGCTGTCGCAGCGATGCCGTCATCGTGGGGGATACTGGTGTAGAGTGCCGAGACGTCCATCATGGCGAGGAGTGTTCCTGGTTCAACTGGTCCGTGGGTGCTGAGCTTCTGTAAGAAGTCTGTAGTGTCGCGACAGTAGCTGGGGGTTCCCTGTACGATGGGTTTCAGGATGCCCTCGACATATCCAGAGAGGTTCTAACACAGGGTTCCGTTGCCTGATGCGATAGGACGTCCAGGTGTGTTGGCTTTGTGTATCTTTGGGAGGCAGTAGAAGTCTCCCACGCGGGGAGTACGTGGGATGAGAGCATGTAGGATGCTTTGAAGCTCTGGATCGAAGGTTTTGATCAGTCTGTTGAGTTGGCGGGTGTGTTCTTTGGTCGGATCTGCGGGTAACTGTCTATAGTGTTCCTGGTTGTCCAGTTATCGGTATACTTCTTTGCAATAGTCCGTTCTGTTCTGTATGACGATGGCACCTCCTTTGTCTGCTGGTTTGATGACGATGTTGCGGTTGGTCTTGAGAGCGTGGATGGCGTTGCGTTGTGCTCGGGTGACATTCTGGACTGCCTTGTGAGTGCGGCTGATGAATCTGGCGTTGATGCATCTCCTGACAGCTTGAGCATACATGTCAAGCTTAAGGCAGCGACCCTCCGGAGGGGTCCAATTTGACTCTTTCTTCTTCGGTTGCTTCACTGCGGATCCCTCTGTCTGCTGTTCCGGATCATTAATTGTCTCATTGGGTTCGCTGCTGACATCTTGGAATTTGTGGAAGAATTCCCGGAGCCTCATTCTCCTGATGAATTCCTCTGTGTCTGCTGCGAGACCGATGGGGTCCATTTTGGTGGTGGGGCAGAAATTGAGCCCTCAGCTGAGAACTTCAATTTCGTCTGGTTGAAGGGTGTGGTCGGACAGGTTGATGATGGATTTCCCTGTGGTTTCAACCGTGGTACCGGGGGAGGCTTGGTTGCTGCTGCTGGTGATGCCAAGTTTCTCAAGCTTCCTGTTCTTGGTGTGCATGTAGGTAGCGTAGTTCCGTTGCCTTGTTTGTTTGGCGGTGTCTCGCAGCTGGTCTGCTGCGTCCTGAGCACAGGCTGAGAACATGGACTCCATCTCGGTTTCGAGGTTGCGGCGTCTGCTGTAGTGCTGGTGTACGAGATGGTTGAGGAGTGTGCGAGAGGTACGATGGCAAAGTCTCTCAGCGTAGTCTGTGTTGTAGGTCGACTTGAGTGGGTTAGTGATCTGTAGTCCTTTCGGGATCTTGTCTGCTTTCTTGCATCTCTGTAGAAACTTAATGTCTGTGTCGATATGCACGATCTTCTTGGAGATCCTCTCCACTTTGAGCCGGCAGTTTGTGGTGTCGATAGTAGCCATGGTGTGGAGATGCCGGAGCTGGGCTGGGGTGGACAAATGTAAGAAGTCTCACAACACCAGGTTATAGTCCAACAGCTTTATTTGAAATCACAAGCTTTCGGAGCGCTGCTCCTTCTTCAGGTGAAGTGGAGAAATGCATAAAGACACAGCTTATATAGTCAGAGAATCATGTCAGATGTTTACAGGTAACCTTTCCAACTGCCATTTATCATACCTCAGCAGAGAGATAATCACAGCATTCAAAGGTGGGAATTGTGTCCAAACAGGTCAGTCAGGGAAACTTTACATCATTTTTAGTGCGGGTACCAAATGCTTTCCTTGACATGTTTAACATTCCGATATAATTACCATGGGATGACTATCATAAGGGCATGCGAAGGAGATGAAATTGGCCCTGGGTGGGAATGGAAAACAGGTGGTATTGCATGTGTCGCCTGATATATGTTGTGCACGTTATTCAGTCCCATTGACTTCTCCCTTCACAATGGCTAAACTATGCAAATCATCAAACTCTCTCTGCGCTGAGTACCCTTTAGTTAGAGATAAAGGGGTCAGCACTCTGATACTGACACCATAATAGTTTTGTTTAGTTTGCATAACAAACTGAAAATCATGCGTGTCCCATAGCAGTGCAGAAATGGGATTCTGCCGGTTTTGTTCATCTCACTTGTCCTATTTCAACCCGAAGTGTCTATCCTCTGATAGAACTAAGTGTAATGTCCAGACTCACATTACAGCTCAGTATTACACCGATATTATTTTCAAATACCTACTGTTGTCCTCTGAATTGAACTGTTTAGTACAGTTCCAGAGATGATAAAGAGCTTGGACTCATGCTGTGAGATACTAGTGACCCAAAGAATGTGCAGAAGTTACAAGATCAAAGCAGGCTAGTCGGCCCAATTAGTCCGAGTCACATTACTAGTGAACATGACCCAAACCGTCCCCGAACGCTAGCCAATCACTGATTTCAGTTACCTCCTGCAGTATTACCCAAGTGTCAGATCATAAAGAATCTCGGGCTCTTAAACAGGGCACAGAGCATCGACCGGCGATCGATAATCACCGGTAAATTATGTCGACTTCATATTGAGCCTTCAATTCCTTTTAGCAAAGAGACGTGACTGTTGTTGGGAACAACAGGCGTAATTTTAACTCTGAGTGATTGTGTTTAATGGGCGATATGGAATTAAGCACCCGCTACAAGTCCTGCTTGATTTCCCTTCTATTGAATTCCATTGAAGTGAAAATCTGGCGGGTTGGTATCAAAGTCTATTCGACATCGTCTGTTTTGCGCTGTCACTCAAAGTTAAAATATATATAGAAATTTGATAAGTTTATCTGCATAAATAGTACAGAATCTTCTCGGATTGTTGCATATCTTCAGTCTGAAAGTTTCAGTGAAGCTCATGACTTAAATGTGCAATATCCCCCGTTTACTGATATGAATATTTTGTACTAACATTTATATATAGAAATTCCAAGCTGTGGCTGAATAATTCTCAACCGGCTCTGTACTGAATATAAGTACAAACTTTTAAACAAGGTCCTTTTTCTCAAATAAAAAGAGAAAATGATGGAAATAATCAGCAGGTCAGGCAGCATCTGTGGAGAGAGGAACAGAGTTAATGTTTCAGGTTAACATCGACCTGAAACGTTAACTTTGTTTCTCTCTCCACAGATGCTGCCTGACCTGCTGAATATTTCCAGCCTTTTCTGTTTTTAGTTCAGATTTCCAGCATCTGCAGTATTTTGCTTTTTTTCCCCTTTTCTCAAACTGTGTTTTCGGTAATTTGCCCACTTTGAGGTTAAACGCCAGCCTTGAGTCGTTAGGCTGACTGGCCTGTTTTATTGTGCTGTAACTTCTACGCATTTCTATATCTATATCTGTTGTTTGATGACTGTTGTTTGGAACATCAGCAGTGAATTAAAATGGATAGCTGAGGTAATGTTGAGTTTTTAAAGTAAAAGAGAATGAAACTATTTGCACTGAAATCTGTGTCTCTCCGGCAAACAGAAGGAACTTATCCCGTCAGTTTATTTGTAACAACTGATTATTCAAATTTTACTTAACACAAACTAAAATTAAAACAATTGCCGTAACTTGAAAATGTTCCAGCGAATTAAGACACTAATTTTTACATTGATGCAATTAAGTTCATTTTTACTTCAATGGACAGTGTAGCCTCATACATTAATATTATTACGTTTTTTTAAGTGTTTTATTATTATAATGATAGCCAACAGGATGTAACTGAAGTGGGAAGATTTTCACTTGGCTGTATTGGATGATTAACCAAAATATGCCCAGGAAACATTTGCTGATAGTTGTATTGACATCTAATTTAAAAACACCAGACTTGCGATTTCAGGATCAATACCAGACAGAAAAAGACCTGAAGGCAGCAACAATATGCTGATCGATTGGGACCCAAATCATTCCCTCTACTAAATTTCAAGTCTAGGGTAGAGGTTTCCTTTATCCAGAAATTCGTATTTTCAGGTTTTGTGAACTGATATACTAAAATCCACAGCACCTGACTCGTGAAAGGAAGCACTTGTCAAGATTGAAAGAAAATAACTTAATGAACATGATGTAAAATTATCACGTTGACAACTTCAATGGAAATGTATTGAATTAGAAATATATATTCATAGATTGGGCGCCAGCTTGGTTAAATTGTCACAAATTGCCATTGTCACACTGTAATATCATAAAGAGTATTGTTTAGTCAGTAATAAGTGAAACTTTGCTATATTAATATGTGTGGCACTTCCTTCTTATGCACAAAGTGTTTATCGCCCAGTCATTACTTGGAACGTGGAGACTTCATTGAGCACTGAAGGGAGCGTCATGAGTCCCCATATTATCCGGCAATCCGGTAGAAGAGAAGTCTCTGTGACACGGGGAGGCTCCAGGAATCATTCACCGACCAGAAGAGTAACCGCTCCCGGAAATCAGATGGGAAAACCAAAAGCACTGCGTGTAAGATAAAAATATTTCTATTATTCTTTTTTCCCTTCTCAAGTAAATCACAATTTAAATTGGCAAAGATCTACTTTCAATGCACCTTGAATAAAATTGCTTCTGGTCATTAGGGATATGGACATCATTAATTAGCTGCTGAAGATTAATTCCAATCTCTATTTCTACCGAAATTGATGGAATTAATGAGAAGCTAGATAAGCACCTGGCAGAGAAATGGATTGCAGGTTATTAAGGGGGGATGGAAAGGGATGGTTGGGGTGGACCATAAGGCCAGTTGGGCAGAATATTCTTCCTCTGTGCAGTAGACGCTATGTGATTCTATATAATGTAAATTGTAAACACCATTAGTACGATCTCATGTACGATTTCGCTTGGGATGTTAACTGGGAAATATTTTCATGAGTGAATTTTGAGTTTTCAGAGTCAGTCTCACGATATGGGCATCGCTGAGTTGCCCATCTCTAGTTGCCCTTTAGTAGGTGGTTGGACCATCTTCTTGATCCTCTGCATTCCATGTGGTGAAGTTACTCCCACGATGTTGCTAGGTAAGGAGTTCCAGGATACAGCGGCTATGAATGAGCGGCGATATAATTCCAAGTCGGGTTGCTGGTTGACTTGGAGAGGGACTTAGCGATGATGGTTTATCCATAACCCTTCTGCTCTTGTCCTTCTGGTGGAGATCCCGGTCTGAGAGCTGCTGTCAAAGAAACCTCGATGAGCTACTGCAGTACATCTTGTACATGATACACACTGCTTCCACGGTGCGCCGGACGTGGAAGGAGTGTGTTCGACCAAGTGTGTAGGTGTTTCTTTTTTCATTTTCGTTATTCGTTCAGGGGATGTGGGCGTCGCTGGCATGGCCAGCATTTATTGTCCATCCTGAATTGCGCTTGAACAGGTGGTGGTGAGCCACTTTCTTGAACCGCTGCAGTAATGATTTGATACAACTGAGTGGCTCACTAGGCCATTTCAGAGGGCAATTAATATCAGCCACATTGCTCTGGGTCTGGAGTCACATATTGGCCACACTGGCTTAGCACTGCAGGTTTCCTTTCCTCAAGGTCATTAGTGAACTAGATGGGTTTTTACAACAATCCGGTAGTTTCAATGGTCACCATTACTGAAAGTCGTTTTTATTCCAGATTTAATCCCCCAGCTGCAATGGTGAGATTTGGATCTCATGTCTCTGGATCATTTGCCCATGACTCTGGATTACTAGTTTATTAAAATAAACTGTGCTACCGTATCCCTTACCCAGTGATCACAATCACATTTCATGGAAGTTTTATTTGTCTCAATTCTTGATCTCTCGCTCTTTTTGCCAGCCCCTCTCCCTCTCTTGCACACGCACACTGACATGTTGGTTGATTTTATATAGTTTACCTTTATTTAGCACAGTAAGATATTATTCTCTTTTAGGTCACTCAAATTGTGTTGGGAATATGTTTTATAATATTCTGGACGCCATTAATTCTGAGTCCGATATTGGTACCAGGAGGATACAGAACACACTGGTGGAGCAGTCTGGCGGTGAGTTTCCATCCAATGTCCTTAGCCAAACATGTTTGGAGGAATTTCACTCTGCTTGGAATTGAATAGATGAGACGGGTGTATTACTTTGCCCTTTTTATGCACAGAAGGCTTGCTATAGTATCCTGCTGATCGTCGTTATATCATCGGAAGGGTAAACTATATTTTTAAACAATTAATGTTTCCACTAAAATAGCGAACAGATGGAATGTCAGACTAACGAGAGTTCCGACGATGAAGTCAGAAACTATAAACTCTATATGTTGATTTATTTAAATTCTTTGGTTGTATAGAGATCGCTTATTGTTTATTGTTTTTTGTCCAAGGTTTGATGGTCGGGGAGCACACAAACAAAGGGAGGTGATTCAACATCTCCAGCCTATTTCGCTTTTCAAATGGCTGATCTTTACCTCAACTCTATTTACCTGCCTTGATTCATTATATTAATTATTACCCAGCAATAATGTAACTATTTCTGCCTTGAAAATGTCATTCGACTTAACCCCGACAGCTGCTGGGGTGGGCGCTCTAGATTGTCATTGTCCTTTGTGTGAAGAAGTATTTCCTTCCATCACCCCTGCAACTGTACATCTCTAACCTGAAGGCTGTGTCCCCTAATTCTGGACTTCCCCACGAGAGGAAGTTAGTGTCTCTCTATCTAGCCCAGGAAATACTTTAATCGTTCTATACAACTCAATCGGATCACCGCTTCATCTTTTACGTTCATGCGATTGCAAGACTATCCTATGCGAACTGTCCTAAGAAGTTACACACTTTACGCCCAGGTAGAATTCTGGTGAATCTGCGCTGAGTCCCATCCAAGGCCAATATATCCTTCCTGAGGTGCGGTGCCCGGAATTGTGTGCCAAACTTCAGTTTGGGTCTGCCCAGACATTTAAACTGTAGCGTAACTTGCATCTCTTTGTATTCCGGCCCCCTTGAGAGAAAAGCTTACATTACATAAAGTATGAAGAAGTATTTTTTTATAGAGCTCTATATTACATAGAATTACAGAAGAGAAACAGGCAATTTGGCCCTACTGGTCTGTGTCAGTGTTTATGCTCAGCAAGAGCCTCCTCCCACCCTTATTAATGTAACACTATTAGCATATTCCTATTCCATTCTTCTTCATGAATTGATCTAGCGTTCCCTTAAATGCATCAATGCTAATCGCCTGAACAGTAGCAAGTTCGACATGCTAAGCACTCTGTGGGTAAATAAGATTCTCCTGAATTCCTTATGGATTTATTGGTGACTATCTTTTATTTATGACACTAGCATTTGACTCCTCAAATCTTCACGACGTCTACCCTATCAAAACCCTTGTTTATTTGAAAGACATCAGTAGGTGACCACTCAGACGTCACTTCCATAATGAAAAGAGACCCAGTCTGTTCAATCTTTCCTGATAGTTATAAACTCTCAGTTCTGGTATTATTCTTGTACATCTTTATTGCACTTTCTCCAGAGCTGCTATATCCTTTTTGTAACATGGAGCCCAGAACACTCCAAAGTATTCTACGAGGTTCTATACAAGTTCAAAATAAACTCTCTTCTTTTCCATTCTATTCCTCTAGAAATGAAACACAGTGTTATTCCTCTGGAAATGAAACCCACTTTGCTTGCATTTTAATAGCCTTCTTATCCCGTATCTCCACTTTTAATGATTTATGAATCAGTACCCCTAGATCGCTTTGATCCTCGGTCCCATTCAGACTCTTATTTTTGAATCAGTGTCTGGCCTCCATATACCTCCTACCATGATGTACCAGCTCACAATTATCTATATTTAAATTAATTTGCCAGCTGCCCGCCCATTCAGTAAGCTTATTAATGTCTTCTTATATCTTGTCTCAGCTTTCCTCAGTATTAAGTAAAACCCCCAATTTGATTTACTTAAGAAATTTTGAAATTGTACTTCCGATTCCTGAGGCCAAATCGTTTATGTAAATTATTATGCGAATGATTTACCTGATTTTCCTGATTTCAATATGCGGAGCCCTCAATCTCTCCTCTCCTCCACAGTGCAAACCTTCTCACCATTTGCAAAATACACTGATCCATTTTCTCAGGTCCACATTAAAGTCATTCTGCCACAATTTTGCCCACTCACTTAATTTATCAATGTCCAAGTAAAACCTTCTGCCCCATCTCCAAAATGTAATGTGCCACCTAACTTGGTGTCGACAGTAAACTTGTATACACAATTATCTATTTCTTTACCTAAGGCATTGATAGATGTAGCGAAAAGCTGAGGCCTCAGTACAGATCCCTGGGGGACGCCACTAATCACAGCCTGTGAACGTTCAAACAGAAAGAATTGTTTCATAGTTTTAGAGCCTTGTTATAATTATAGACAGGCTTTATCATGAGAAGTTGATAATGCACATTTTTTTCAGTTTATATTTTGTGGGTGTATATGGTGTGTTCTGGAAAAGACAACATCTACAGTCCTTGCAAGTATCTGCATAATGGTTTTCCACTTCAACAAAACTCTCCATTGCAAGGAGTAATGCTTCATCTTGAAATTCTGGTTACTGGGCTGATTTATGTGCATACTGGCAAAGTAACCATCAACTGGGATTGTTCAGATAACTAGTAGCTCATATAATGAAGGTGGAGCTTGACATTGTGTGATAGTGTGAAAGTAGTGGTAGTCAGTCAGTAGACCATCATACATGTCCCCCTATTGATATTTTCATTGACTGCAATGGAATGGAAAATGGGACGGGGTTGATAAATGGACGGTTAAATGAACATCACGGCCTAGAAATTCCCTTGGGTTTGCGCCCATTTAGGGGCGCAAGAGTGGGTTGTGCCGGAAGTTGCGTCGCCGCTGAAATTAGGTGGGCCTTTAACTCGGCGTAAGCCGGTAGCGCTGCGCCGGCACCGATGATGTCATCGGTCTGCGCAGCGCCCCGGTACCGCCCGAAACCACGCTGATCCCCATCTTCAATAGCAGCCGCCTCTTCCCTGGCGGCCGCTAACAACGTCTTCAAAACCTGGCCGTGCTGCAGCCTTAGAGGCGCTATTTAAAGCGGAGGTGCGGCCGGCCGCTTTTTCGGCGGCCGCCTGCCCGCACCTCCTTCCCCGGCCTCCTCCACCCTCCCCCCCCCGCGGCATTGCCGGCTGGTTTCCGTGGAGCCCGGCACTCCGCCGTTGTGCCGGGCTCTTTTGCCGGCACTTTCAACGGGGCTCCGGCCATTGCAGGCACCTCCCCCTTAAGAGAAGGGGGAGGCCTGCAGTACAGCAGCCTGCCGCTCCGCATTGGGTGGCGCAGCGGGACCAGCAGCGCTGAAATTCACTTTCAGCGCCCCAAGCGGGGCGGGCACACCCTGTACCAGCGCCCGCTTCCGCTTTGGGGCGCTGAAAGTAAATTTGGGGTGGGCACAACTGGCTCGGCGGCGGGCGCTAAATTTCTGGCTCAAACGTGCTGGCGGGGCGTCACCGAATTTATAGGCCCACTTGTTTTACACAATTGTCCAAATTTAAAATTAGATTCAATGGGGCTATATGTTGACTTTGTGCGAATCTGCAGCACATTTTACCTTTTTTCCGTTTAACATTTCTGGAGGAATACAACAGAAAAGCAGAGAGTTTATATTAAACTGATACAAAACATTGATTAGACCACAGAGTATTGTGTACTGTTCTGATCTCCGTATTACAAAAGGGTTATAGAGGCACTGCAGAAAGTAACAAACAAAAATAATTTACAAGGATGATGACAGGAAAGATAGGTCACAACTATTAGAAAAGACCGAGAAGGCTGAAGATATTTTCTCTTGAAAAGGGAAAAATGAAAGATGAATTGAAATTATGAAGGTGTTCGATACGGTAGACGTAGAGAAAATGATTCCAATTGTGTGCGGGGGAAGGGGGGTCCACCAAAACTAAGTTCTTTGTAAGCGAGGAAACTCTGGATGGTAAAACAGAACTAACAGACTCAGGTGTTAATCCCAGACCAATAGTTTATTACGAATGCACACGGGAGAACCACCTCAGCCAACCAAAGCTGGAGGCACTGTGCT
This sequence comes from Somniosus microcephalus, assembly GCF_052327205.1. Lineage (NCBI taxonomy): Eukaryota > Metazoa > Chordata > Chondrichthyes > Squaliformes > Somniosidae > Somniosus > Somniosus microcephalus. Next base: position 58,936,655 of record NW_028225180.1, read on the forward strand.
CAGAGGACAAGTGACAATACAGCTTAGTTTATACAGTTTATTAGACAACACCCACTTCTTACTAATGGGGTGTATACATGGGAATATTGATACTTCATTGGTTTACATTGTTAATCAATCAAATACTAAGACTGTCCTTCAAACTCGAGTACCCCCTGAATATGTCAGTAAAAAGCTTGTCGACTGTAGGAGGCTTCATATTCATGAGCTATCTCTTACTTTTGTTATCGGTATGGGAAAGTATTTTCCAGCAGAGACATGGCTAGCTGGATACAAAGCCACATTGAATTATGCAGCTGGCTGACTACTTCTTTAAGGCCTTATTTGCTGCTACTTCTTAATCGTGCCTTTGCACTCTTATCTCGACCGAGCTATCAACTGAGCCAAGGGTGGCACACTATAACAATTTCATCAATTCAGAATTTGGTGACCACTTCCCAGAGCCTTGCAATGAGAAATATTGTAACGTAAGTCGCAATACTTCACTCCTGAGGAATTTGACACCTGGCACGGAGAAAATTATCATCATTTATGTCATAAAAACATAGAAACATAGAAGATAGGAGCAGGAGTAGGCCATTCCGCTCTTCGAGCCTGTTCCAGCATTTTATGAGATCATGGCTGATTATTCAAATTCAGTACCCTGTCCCTGCCTTCTCCCCATATCCCTCGATCCCTTTAGCCTTAAGAAATATATCTAACTCCTTCTTGAATATATTTAATGAATTGGCCTCCACTGCCGTCTGTGGTAGAGAATTCCACAGGTTCACCACTCTCTGGGTGAAGAAATTCCTCGTTATCTCAGTCCTAAATGGCTTACCCCTTATCCTTAGACTGTGACTCCTGGTTCTGGACTCCCCGGCCATCGGGAACATCCTGTCTGCGTAGTCCTGTTAGAATTTTATAAGTTTCAATGAGATCCCCTCTCATTCTTCTAAACTCCAGCATATATAAACCCAATCGCCCCAATCTCTCTTCATACGTCATTCCTGCCATCCCAGGTATCAGTCTGGTGAACCTTCGCTGCACTCCCCCCATGGGAAGTACATTCTTCCTCAGATAAGGCGACCAAAACTGCACACAATGCTCAAGGTGTGGTTTCACCAAGGCCCTGTGCAACTGCAGCAAGACATCCTTGCTTCTGTACTCGAATCCTCTCGCTATGAAGGACAACATACCATTTGCCTTCTTAACCGCCTGCTGCACCTGCATGCTTACCTTCAGCAAATGGTGCATAAGGGCACCCATGTCTCGTTGCACTTCCCCCTTTCCCAATCTATTGCCATTCAGATAATAATCTGTCTTCCTGTTTTTGCCACCAAAGTGGATACCCTCGCATTTATCCGCATTATACTGCATCTGCCATGCATCTGCCCAATCACCAAACCTGTCCAAATCATCCTGGAGTTTCTCTGCATCCTCCTCACAGCACACACGCTCACCCAGCTTTGTGTCGTCTGCAAACTTGGATATATTACTTCTAGTTCCCTCGTCTAGATCATTAATATATATTGTGAATAGCTGGGGTCCTAGCACTGATACCTGCGGTACCCCACTAGTCACTGCCTGCCACTCAGAAAAAGACCCGTTTATTCCAACTCTTTGCTTCCTGTCTGCCAACTAAGTTCTCTGTCCAATTCAGTACCTTACCCCCAATCCCATGTGCTTCAACTTTGCACGCCAATCTCTTATGCGGGACCTTATCGAAAGCCTTCTGAAAGTCCAAATACACCATATCCACTGGTACTCCCTTATCTATTCTATCATTTACATCCTCAAAAAGTTCCAGTAGATTAGTCAAGCATGATTTACTTTTTGTAAATCCACTTTGACATTGTCTGATCCTGTCACCGTTTTCCAAGTGCTCTGCTATTACATCGTTTATAATGGAGTCTACCATTTTCCCCACTGCTGATGTCAGGCTTACTGGTCTATAATTGCCTGTTTTCTCTCTACCACATTTTTAACATAGTGAGGTTACATTAGCTACCCTCCAATCTATATGAACTATTCCAGGGTCTATAGAATTTTGGAAGATGACCAGCAATGCCTCTACTATTTCTAGGGCCACTTCCTTATGTACCCTAGGATGTAGATTATCGGACCCTAGGGATTTATCGGCCTTCAATGCTGTCAATTTCCCTAACACCATTTCCCTACAAATACTGAATTCATTAAATTCCTCTCTTCCATGTCGGTTTGTTTGGCCATATAATTTAATTTTTTGTTTATTTATTTACTATTTAGACATCAATTCCGATCTCCCCTTCAAATAAGCCTACTGATCAGGACAACACCTCTCAAACACTGATACCCCAAGGTCCGACCTACAGCAGTCTGATGCCTCCAACACCGGTGTAGAATGGATTTCCATTATAGAGTGGGAGATTCAGCAGGAAGACTAATTGTTGCCGTGATGTATAGATCCAGTTCTTGACTGACCTGGCTTGTTTTAATACGACAATGCATGTGAAACTAAGGGCTTTCCCTGAACAAAAGCAACTAATAGATAAACAGAATAAAGAGAAATGTGACAATTGAGCAAAATATCATGGAACATTACAGATCAGAAGGAGGCAATTCGGACCATCCTGCCTGTGATGGCTCTTTGAATAAGCAACCCAATAAGTCCCCCTTCCCTGCCTTTTCCCCGTAGCCCTGCTATTTATCCCCTTCCAGTGTATATCAAATTCACTTTTGAAAGTAACTGTTGAATCTGCTTGCACCGCCCATTCAGGCAATGCATATTGTTCATCTCTTATATAAGAACGTAGGAATTAGGAGCAGGAGTAGGCCATACGGCCCCTCGAGCCTGCTCCACCATTCAGTAAGTTTATGGCTGAACTTCTACACCAACTCCAATTTCCTGCCCGATCCCCATATCCCATGATCCCTTTAGTGCCCCAAAATTTACTGGTCTCAAACTTGAATATACTCATCGAATGGACATTCACAACCCCCTGAGGTAGACAATTCCAAAGATTCTCAACACTCTGAGTGAAGAAATTTCTCCTCGTCTCAATCCTAAATCATCGACCCCCTTATCATGAGGCTATGAACCATAGTTCGACACTCCCTAACCAGGGGAAACCGTCTCTCTGTTTCTACATGCTTTGAATGTGGACATCACTATATTATAGCCTCTCATTCTTCTAAGATCCATTGAATATAGGACCATTCTACTCAATATCTCCTCAGTGGACAACCCTCTCATCCCAGGAGTTAATCTACTGAATGTTTGTTACACCCCTTTAAGACAAGTTTATCCTTCCTTAGGTAAGGAGATCCACACTGTTGCGCAGTACTCCAGGTGTGGTCTCATCTAAGCCCTATTTAACTGCAGCAAGGCCTCCTTACTCTTACACTCCAACACACTTGCAATAAAGGTGAACGTAGCAATGCCCTTCCGAAATGATTGCTCTAACTCCATGTTATCTTTCTGTGATTCGTGTAAAAGTGCAGGCAAACTCCTCTGAATAAAAACATTTTACTGGCACCTTTTAAAAATATTCTGTTTTTCCATTCTTCGTACCAAAGTGGGGTCCATGTACATAGGTCAATAAAGTGCCATGGACAGGTACAGCTGTCCTTTATACCAAGAGGACTAGAAAACAAGGGAGTATACACCTGGAGTGCAGTGTACGAAAGACTGGTGTTAGAGATTCTCAGTAGATAGGAATCGTATATGTACACGTTGAAATGTAGCCATTGACCAACTAATCTTACCAAAGATTCTCTGAGTAGGAAATGCTAAAGACTGTTCGAATGTAGCCATGAAGACAGTTAAAAAGCAGTTTTGACTAAGCTTAGATAACAATCAGCCACAGGCTGCGAGTGAAGATTAAGTTGTTATATAACATATTAAAATACTCATAACATATTATAATGCTAAGTAGGAATTTGGATTCGCTTAACAAAACTAATTGCAAATATATTTAAAAGATAATTAGCATAAAAGATGTTAAATGAAAGAGATCTTGGGAGTTAAAGTATCCACTTGGTAGATCAAAGTGAGATAGTCAGATGACCGTCAAGTTTATGGAGACAGCTCTGAAATGGTATTAGGCCGTATAATGCTTGCTACAGGGAAGTTAGAATACGAGAGATAAGATAAGTTGTTCCAATAGAGTAGAGTTATTGGAAAAAAATTACTGAGCCAGGAGGAGTCAAGATGCTACCCGTAGTCTGAGTGACAGATGGCAGTTTGACCATTAGAACCTATGAAAGGAGATGTTGTTAAAGACCACATACGGAGACTGACCAAACGAACTGTTGATAAGAAAAGGGTTAAAACCCCGATACTAAAAGAGTAACTTCACACAGAAATGCTGCGAAGGCAAAGTAACAGATTAAAGATGGCGTCACCTGTGTCCGACATGTTCCAGAGACCAAGCGCTGCGAGCTACTTGTTAGAACTATCACCTGTCGTAAATTATATTTCACTGTAAGCTTAATACATTTTGATACATTGCTCAAACATACTGGCTGCTGCATATTTGTGTCTTGTTCAATAAATCTGAGGGATCCTTTAAGATCTTCAACATTGACACCCCAGATGGGACAAGACAAAGTGACTAGCTTTGTGTAATAGATCGGACCTCGAGAGTAGCTTCCTGTTTAGCTGCTGCTCTTGAGGAGGGATTAACCCCTCGCCGGTTGCTCACTGATAGTTATTAATTTTAGAGGTCTGTTTAGAAAATCACAAAATGGCTAGTAATAGCTTAATTAGACAGAGGTGCCAGTGAGAAGAAAGTACAGGAATTATTACCGGAAAGTTTATCCAAAGGAGACCGAATCCCCTTTGAAGAAGTGATAACCTTTATTCAGGGAAGTGTGAATCTTAAAAAAATAAAAGTGATAAGGCACTCGCCTTATGACTAGGTACTCGCCTATGCAGTATTTTACTGTGCTCAAAGAGATGATGAGTATCGGAAGAAACAAAGTAAAGTGATGGAAGAGCTAAAAGCACAACACAATGAGTTAGAAGAAAAACATAGTCAGCAGGTAGAGGACATTAAAAATGCAGCAAGAGCTGGAGGTGGAACACATAAAAGGAAAGCAGGTTCAGGATGTGGAAGAGTTGAAAAGGCGAATTACCGAGTTAGAGAGCCAGACCTCTCAAGCTGCGGTAGTTCTATAACAACAGAGCGTGTGCATGGTCCAGGCAGGAAGTGCTATGCGTGAACTAGCAAAAACCAAACAGGCGTTACAATTTGTGAGATAGAGAGGGAGAATCTTACGCATGATCTACAAGATACCAGAGGTGCCTGGAGGGAAGCTCACCAGCGCCCTTATAGAGAGACTGGTCACACTCAGTGCAGGTTGAAGATATATGAAATAGAGGGAAGCTGGGAAAACAGCAGTGTGTTGTGGCTGCTGTCACTGTCAGATCATATGATTCAGCAGGAGGAGCAGCTGGAGGAGGAGAGGTGAAAAACTGGCAAGAAAAGGCATATCAGTATGGCCGTCATGATAGTTGGGGGTACCCCGGGGTGTCCCTCAGCTGTAGTAAACGGTCGGCCCCTGTGAGTGTCATAGCTAGCACCCTGGCCTATGATAACAAGGGGGAGAAAACCTCCTCCGAGAAGCGCTCCGTTCTCCTCCGTGCTGCCGAAGTACAAGCTTGTGTTAATGAGTTAGGCGCCATAACACTCTCCAAGTGCCCCATTGATGTAAAGACTCGATGGAATGCTTGGAAACGGGGTCCCGGCGAATTAGAGGATACCGATTTGAAATGCATCCTCCTCGCTGCCACCAACTCCAAGATACGGCAAACTCTTCCGTTCCTGTTTTATAATATCGCCACTATCTCGGCAGCAGTATTGGAGTCCATTCAGGAACAGTTAGGCATTAAGGGCATGGAGATGGCTAAGATATTTTATCAAACAACACTGGGACCAGTAGAATCACCCACTGTATACAGTGATACGCTCTGCACAGTTTCTGGCGGAATCCAAGGGGTTGCTCCTGACTCCGATGAAAAGGGAAGGAGGAGGAACCGATCAAGAAACAATTCTTGAATGGCTTGCAAAGCTTACTGCGGCACTCTCTAGGACACACTGTCTTGCCCGAGACTGGATGGGCTGAGCCACTCCAGACTACCAACCAGGCATGGACCTTTCCAACGGAGGAGTGTGGACCGAAGAAACCTGTTGGTGTGGTAGAAGGGCCAGAGGTTATGCTCTCTGCACCACCCCCCCCCAGTCCTACGTCGATTTGAAGGAATTTGTTACAACTGTGGGAAACATGGGCACTATTTTAAAATTGTAGCAAATCTCGAGATCAGGGTCAACGGTACCCTCCCTTTCGGGGAAATCCACCCCCACACGCGATATCAGCTAATCCTCTGGAGACCAAGGTAATTCAATTGGCCAGAGAAATTAGTAAATTAACAGACATACTGAGCAACGACATCGGTACAAGAGCTAATCTGGTGGCGGCTGCCTTGGATCCAGCTGGGGAACAGCCACAGGGAACACAGGCGACGGCCCAATGAAGGGGACAGGGCCGTTGTGTTCGGAAATGGGGTTCCGGCGTGATGTTAATGGGCGACCAGAAATTTCAGTTATTCTTCCACGGGGCCGAAAACAAATCATGCTTATTGATACCGGCTCATCCATTACCATTATCCATAACCTACACCCTGAAAGCCTTGCTGCGGCAGACTAGGGTTGCTTGACATTACTTCCGCTTTTAAGGGAGAAATGATAACTTTGCGCACAAAAGGAATTGATTTGACTATTGATGGCCGCATCATGATGACAACTCTTGATGGAAGGGGCATATTGGGCAGCAATGTTTTGGAAAGTTATGGGACAATTATTGATTACAACCAGAGGTGTATTTGGATCAGGACAGGAGGTAGTGATTTAGTCGAAATATCGGATGCCCACTCTGTATTTGCGAGTAAGAGGACTGGCTTGTATGAGGCACTAGATCACCCAGATGAGCGAGTCAAATTATTAATTCAAACGCACTCACCCACATTTGCTGCAATAAGAATAACTGCGGTCGAATGGAGGGTGAGAAAATGATTAGCGGCCCACCCCACTCCTTTGTTAAGTAGACCCCAATTCCCAAAGAAAGTCATCCCTATATTAGAGATGTCATCGATTCCCTCTTAAAACAGGGCATTCTGAGAACTGCCACTTTCACGACCAATTCACCAGCTTGGTCGGATAGGAAACTGGATGATAGCTGGAGGCTCACTATTGATTACCGAAGCCTTAACAAGTTTACACCCAAGAGCACCCCTATTGTTATGGATGCTCCAACCTTATAATCAGAGCATCCAAAAGACTCTAAATATACTCCACCCTAGACATTGCAAATGGCTTTTGGAGTATTCCCATCAGAACAGAGGATCCATAAAACTTTGCCTTCACCTTTGAGGACCAGAGTTACACGTGGTCATTCCTACCCCAAGGCTTCCTCAACACCCCGACCATCTTCCATAGCAGAATGCTACGGATCCTGAAAGCTTTTTCTAAGCCCCAGTGTCTGCTTCAGTATGTCGACGAGTTGCTACTGGCTACTAGTAAAATCGAGGAACACCTTGCACTGTTAGATGAACTTTTAACACTGTTAAGCACTGCAGGCTTGAAAATTAACCCCCGAAAAGCTCAGCTTTTGCAGGAACAGGTCACGTATTTGGGAGAGACAATATCTCCGCGGGGTCTAAGTCCTGACGAAAATAAGGTAGAGGCCATTCAAGGACTCCTGCTGTCTGTGTCCAGTACAGCGCTCTGAGTGATTTTGGGACTAGTGGGATACCAGCGTAATTTTATTCCTGGATCTGCAGAACTTGCGAAGTCCCTCTATGAACTGGTATAAGGAAAAGAGGATCAAATATCCTCCCTGTGGGGACCAGATCACACTGCTGCAGCTGAAAAATTGTAACAGGCTGTTATGCAGACTAGGTGTTTGATATCACCCGACCAGACACAGCTATTTCATCACGAGGTCGCATCCACCGACCACAGTCTGACTGCGGTCCTATGTCATGAACGACTAAACAGGTTACAACCAGTCGCATATGCCTCACGGGTTTTTCAGGGGCAGAAATGACCTATTCAGCGTGTGAGCGCCACCTACTGGCGACGTTCTGGGCCACTCAGCACTTTAGCTACATTATGGGATTACAGAGGATTATTTTGCATTCCCCTCGCAAACCGCTGAACCTCCTTATCAAACCTGGTGATCCTTTCATTTCACACCAACGCATCAGTAAATGGACTTTGGATCTATTACAACGGGACATTGATATAACCTCCAAACAGACTACTCTTTTACAACTGATGCTTGCGTATGAGGGACACCCTCGCAAGTGTCCGCTGTGTTTAATGGACTTTGAGTCCCATGGTGTTTTGCGATCACAAATAGAAGGAACCTCCGAAGTATACATGAATGGCTTCTCCTACTACCCAGAGGGCTCAGCTCTTACAGCTGTGCTGTAGTACTACCCGAAAACACTCTCAAGTTTACAAGTAACAAACACTGAAGCAAATATGCAGAGATTTTGCCCCTCCTCATCGGCGTTCAAAAAACTTCGAGCTACCGGTATACATTTGGTATGACAGTGCCTATGCCATTAATGCCATGCTGTCCCTTCCCCTTTACCAGAAGAATTCCTCCTTCTCATCTGACGGTAAACCCCTAACACATGGGCCATGGTTATGTCTCCTATGGCAGGCCCCAAAGGCACGACTGAATCCCTGTCACATTGGCAAGGTTAATGCCCATAAGAGAGACCAGCCCACTCGCACCCTGGGAAACAATGCGACAGAAGTAGCTGCTAAAGAAGCGGCTCTGGCCGGTGATTCCCTCCCGCTACAACTTGAGGTAATACCAATTGCTGCAGTTAGCTCAGCTCTTGATCTGGCTTCCCTTCAGACAGAGTTTTGCCCCTATCAAACAATTATCAATTCGCATGAACAAGGTAAGGCCTTACTGGCTCCCACCACATGGGCCTCCAAGCCCCTCCTTACCTGAAATGATACACAACCATTACTTCTGTAACAACATGCCTCAGATAAGTGCCCGATTGTCTGCATTACCGCACACCTGGCAGACGAATGCTTGTTCTTATTTCATTCCCACGCTGTAGGAGGTCATTAATCAGCAGAAGTCACTTTCAAACAGATTGTCTTCATGGCCTGATGGCCTAATACGAAGCAAACTGTAAATGTATATGTTTCACGATGCTTGTTTGCAGTAGAACCCCTTCCTTTGTTCAAACCGTGCCCTCCTTCGAAGTCAGCCCGGCCCTGATGGGCCCTGGACTCATGTTCAAACTGATTTTATTGGTCCCCTCCCACCTTTGCAGGACAATTAAAAACATGCCCTCGTTGTTATCGGCCAGTTCAGTAAATGGAGCCCTTCCCCTCATGATCCAACACTGCGCTTACCGCGGCCAGATTGTTATTGAGTCAGGTGTTCTGTAGGTGGGGACTGGCACTTCAAGTTGATAGTGATTAGGGTACCCACTTCACTCGTGAGTTTTTTTCCAAATAACAGGAAATTATGGGAATGAAACATAAGCTACATATAGCTCATCATCCCCAATTATCTGGGATAGTGGAAAGAGGGAATCGCACACTGAAATGCATGTTAGGAAAATTGTGCACAGAACACCCCACTCAATGGGTCAATATGTTACCCATGTGTTTAATGGCAATTCGGTCCACGCCACATAGGATATCACGTCAACAGGCAATGACTGGAATATTAATGAGGACACCAGGCCACCTAACTTTGACTGACAGAAGCCCCCTCGTGTAACAACCGTGTAACCACTTGTGGTTGGAGCGCACAGTAGAGCATATTAATGAAGTTGACCGACACATGGCAAAGAATTTAGGGAAATCTAAAAACTAAATCAAGAAATACTTTGACCAGAATGTTCGACTTTTTGTATATCAGATAGATGATAAAGTCATGGTACTAAATTATGGGAAAAAGAAAAAAGCGTTTGATCCCAAATAGAAGGGAACCTACTCGATGGTGGATTAATTAAATCTAGCCGTGTATCTGGTTCAGTACCCTAAAGCGAGAGTGGTAAAGAGAAAAAGTAATTAAATGTTACCATATCAGTTATTTATAAACTGTGAAAGAATAAATACTGCACTCTTATTTTTCGCAAGGTAGCCAAAATGGCAAGACTCAGACGCATAGTGGGACTTCTGGTGCTTGTTGGAATCCACCAGACTTCGAATGTTATCATCATCCAGAAAGGAGAGAAGATGCCAAATGACGATACATCATAATTTTAATGTGGAGCGGCTGCAAGAGATGGATGCGATATGATTGTGTACTGTGATTATTGTGAACCCAATAATATGACCGATGGGACCCTTTCTTTACGGGCCAGGGAGGGCGAAGGGATTAAAATAGAGTGTCTGTGTATTAAAGAAAATGTTCAAGTAACTGCCAAGTTTCAATTAGGAAAAGGAAAGTTTGTAGATCTAGTCTTCAGATTCGATGAAGCGGTTGAGATTACACCAAATAGTGTGGGGATGCCATATCTTAGAGAGAGTTTGAATACACTGAATTGGCCCAAAATAGGTAAAAGACATATGGGAATGATCGGATGTTTTAATGTGGAGCAAGAAGAGGGAACCAGGCAATGACAAATACTACCGATGGAGATCAGGGGAAGAACAGAGGAAACAAGTATACAGCGGAAATGGACGAGTATTAAAAGAAGAGAAGCCCATTAATGACAAAAGGACCATCAAATGGATTGGTTGTCACCCTTAGCTATAAACAATTGTATAATGATTTTTGGTACGATATTATCCTGGTAATCTTTAATTTTACAGGTATTCCCTTTCCAAGGAATGTATGTCCTACAGGACACCGCGAATATAATGATCATTTGGTGAGGAAAATGGTAAATTATTTTTTAGATAAGCACCATGGCCAAGACAGATGGGATTCGTGGGATGTAGAACAAATTTACGTAATGGTCCACATTTCAGTTCATAATCGTAGCCACTTGAGAACAAAGAAAGGCCTGGGAGAATGTTTATGGATAGGAGCCACCACAGGACCAGCTGCCTTTGACAGAGTAGATATAGAATCTATGTGGGAAGATGACGAGATAATGAGGAGACAGCTAAAAGACCTTCTATCTAACATGAATTTGGGAGATTCAGACACCATACAGGAATTAGAGAATATGCTGGTAAACATAAGAGTCGAAACAGAAATATACCGATAAATTCAGGATCATATAACAATGCAACAAGAGGGATTAGTAAAACAGAACAAGACATCTCAGAAGCTATGGTATGTTCAATTTATGGGAGTTATACGATGGACTAAGTGATGGCAGGGTTAAGTGAAATAGAACGTAACCGAATCACTCTTTTGTCAACGATTCCATGATTAGGAAGTGGCTCCATTATGATAAGGACTATAATATAGAAGAGGCATGAAAACAAGGGTTAGTATATTTAGTGGGAGGAAATGGTGATTATGACAGTCAGCCAATCGTTCCTGTCGTACTGTGGCTGTCGCAGGTAAACAAGATGAGCCCTTGGGACGTATTTAAAGTGGAATCGATAGGGATCCTAGAAGGAAGGTTCCATCAGTCTTTGCATCACCCCCACACCCATCACCCTGATTAAGCTAAATGATACATGGGATAGTCCAAATATGGGGTGTTGCACCGAATATAGCGGGGTTTATATTGTGCAGGTGCGATGTCAGTTCACCAAGTTGGCCCGCCTGTGGGTTCACACTAGACTCACACTCACCCCTCTGTAGTATGAATGTGGTGAATTGGGGATTAGACCTGATAAATTACGTTTATCTACAAATGGGTACCCATTGTGTCACCACTCGTGCTAAACCATACCAGCATGGGCAGGATAAATGTCCAATAGATTATCCTACCCTTTGCTTTAAATCCACCCAAATAGGCAGCCAAGCCCTCCTATCTGTAATAATTCACAATATTACCGAACTAAATGAACTTTGCAATTCAAGCAGAAGCCCTGAGAGCAGTGGTTAACTTTTGACACCCAATTCCACATCTATCCGTAAACCTGAAAGCCATTATAGAGAGAACTTCAACTTCACAAATACACTTGGTCTAGATGCAACAAAGCAATGATAGAACCCAGAGAGAGATTATGACCATAGGGAGTAGCAGTTGGTGGGGAGCCACATATAATGTGGCTGTGTGATTTCTGTGGCAATCTAACCTATCCAAGTAACGTTTATTATATTGATTATGATATGCTATTTGCAAACTGTAATCCATAGAGTTTCTAGGCGTGCTGTGACTATTCATAAATTAGACTTACAGCAATGCTTGGCAGAAAGTAGGTTGAGGTAGTCAAGGAATCAATGTTTAAAAAATTTCATCCACGAGGTAGTGACTTGTATGACAGGCTGATATTTAAAGATATTGAGGAGACGAGAATCATATAGGTATAAATTCAAGTGTAGACATTGACCAAATAAGATTACCCATAATTACTCCTGGGTAACTAAATGGCAAGACATGTTCAGAATGCAGCTACAAGGACAGTCAAAAGCAGTTTTGACTAAGCTTTGATAAAAAAACAGCCACAGGATGCGAGTGAAGGTGAAATTGTTACATAACATATTGGCCCAGTAATTCACACAGACAGAATCACACAGAAACCCCACAGTGCAGATGGAGGCCATTTCGGCCCATCGAGCCTGCACTGACACATATCCCACCCGATCCCCGTAACCCCTACACCAACACATATCCCACCCTATCCCTGTAACCCCACGTATTTAATCCCCCTAACACTAAGGGTCAATTTATCATAGCCAATCAACCTAACCCGCACATCTTTGACTGTGGGAGGAAACCAACGCGTCCCAAAGCGTGAGTAAGCACCGTGTACTCACGCGTGGGCCCGATGGAAGTGCCGGTTTTCAGCATGCACAGCGCATGCACGGAAAACCGGCATTTCCTTTCCTCTGAACCAAGGGGTTCAGAGGTGGAATGCGTGCGCGCAGGAATCTGCGTGTGCGTGCTGAAATTCCTTCTTTTTTACAGGGTTGCCTGTGCAATAAGGCCTCCAGTTTTTACGCGAGAAAAAAGCAGACATAAGTGCTTAGTTTTAAAAAGTAATGGTCTATTAATTAAATTTAGAATTTTTTTTTCCACAGGTTTATTATTTTTAAAGACTTTACAGTAAGGTAAGTGTATTGTTAGACCCGCTTTTTAAAAAAATTATTTTTTTCAAAAATTTGAATAATTGTTTAAATTAGTTTTTGACAACTATTAATAATTCATTTAATTAGTGGGATTTTTTAACTTTTATTTGAAGTTTAAGTACTGTTTTGGGCGCCCGGAGTTTTCATGAGTTTGACAGTTCTTACTATCAAACTCATGAATGAACTTTTGCAAACTCCGATTGGTTGCCCAGTGCTCACGTGATCCCAGCCGGCTCATCGAACTAACTACACCACTGGATCACGCAAGCACAGTGCGCTGGGAGCAGAACCGGGCCACTGACAGGAAATCCACGCAGGGCCAGGCTTCAACTGTCGGCGTGCTATGTAAGTGTAGGTCGCGGGCTTCCACCCGCGGGAAGCCCCCGACAACAATTTCTGAGCCAATAAAAAAGTTAAGTGGTCTATTAATTAAAGTTAGACATTTTTTGCCACAGGTTTATTATTTTTCAAGACGTTACAGTAAGGTAAGTGTATTTTTAGACCCGATTTTTAAAAAAATTATTTTTTTCAAAAATTTGAATAATTGTTTAAATTAGTTTTTTACAGTTATTAATAGTTCATTTAATTATTGGGATTTTTAAAAACTTTTATTTGAAGTTTAAGTACTGTTTTGGGCGCCCGGAGTTTTCATGAGATTGACAGTTCTTACTATCAAACTCATGAATGAACTTTTGCAAACTCCGATTGGTTGCCCAGTGCTCACGTGATCCCAGCCGGCTCATTGAACTAACTACGCCGCTGGATCACGCAAGCACAGCGTGCTGGGAGCTGGACCGGGCCACTGACAGGAAATCCATGCAGGGCCAGGCTTCAACTGTCGGCGCGCTATGTAAGTGTAGGTCGGGGGCTTGCACCCACGGGAAGCCCCCGACACCAATTTCTGGGCCATTATGATGCTAAGTGGAACTTAGATTTTGCTTAACAATATTAATTGCAACAACATTTAAAGGATAATTAGCATAAGGACATAAAGGGATCATGGATGTTAAAGTATTTATCTGATAGATTAACGTGAGATATTCTGGATACCTCAAGGCAAGTGAAACAGCGCTGATATGGGTCCTTGGTATAAATGCCTTGCACCAGGTAACATAAAATGAAAGAGATATGGAAAATTCTAATGGGGTGAAAAGCTATAAATAAGATAACAAGAGAACGGGGCAGAGTTATTGGAAATGTACTGGAAAAGTAGTGGCCTGGTTACTAGCCTTAACCTGAGTGACAATGGTATTTTGACCATTAGAACCAATTAAAGAAGGTGATTTTTTTACTGATCATATAGGGACACTGGCCAAACGAACTGTTAATAAGGAAAGGGCTAAAACCTCGATACTCAAAGAACAACTTTCCACAGAGATTTGCAGCGCAGAAAAGGAACAGACTAACAACAAAGTTGCCTGTGTCCGAAGGGCTCCAGAGACCAAGGGCTGCGAGCTATTCATTTTGATTATCGCCGAATGTTAAATATTAATTACACTGTAAGCTTAATGAATCTGATCCATTGCTCAAACATACTGGCTGTTGCCTATTTGTGTCCTGTCCTAGAACTCTGAGAGATCACTTGACTGACTCACACCACCAGTAATGTTGGAGTAGGTTGAGCAACAGTAATGTTATTTTAAGTGCACCACTAATAATGTTAGAGTAGGGTCAAAACCAGCAATTTTATAGTAGGCTCATCAACAGTAATGTTATTGTACAGTCGCCATCAATAAGGTTAGCATAGAGCCTACAACAGCACTGTTAGAGTACGGTCTCCAACAATACTTTTACATTTGTGTCATCACCAATAATGTTAGTTTAGAGTCACCAGCAGTAAGTTTAGATTAGGTACGCCACCCGTAATGTTAGAGTAAGGTCACAATCAGTAATGTTAGATTAGGGTAATCACCAGTAATTTTAGAATAGTGTTACCACCAGTAATGCTAGAGTAGAGTCAACGTCAGTAATGTTAGATTAGCGTCATCACCAGTAACTTTAGAAACGTTTCACCACCAGTAATGTTCGACTAGCATCTTCACCAATATTGTAACATTAGGGTCAACACCAATAATGTTAGAATAGATTAACCACTGGTGCGGTTATATTATGTTTGCCACCAGTAATGTTAGAGTAGGGTCACCACCAGTTATGTTAGAGTAGAATCACCACCAATAATGGTACAGTAGAGTCACCACTAGTTATATTAGAGTAGAATGACCACCAGTAATGGTAAAATAGGATCAGAACCAGTATTGTTGGAATAGCGTCACCACCATGAAAGTTAGAATATGGTCATTAGTCTTAATGTTCGTGTAGGATCTTCGCCGGTTATGTGAGAGATGAGTCATCACTGCTCATCATTTCAGTTCCTAACAATTTTAAATTAGGCAATGTATGAGTGTAGGTTTCAACAACTTAATATGAGGTCCCAAAAACCTAACACAGTGCCTGGGAGGTATGTTCCCTTCAGGGATCACCGGACATGCGCAGAGTGCATTCCCTCTTTGATTATTTTCCATTCATTGATTTTAATGGACAGAGTTTCATGGACTGAGGCATACAATTTCCCCATTGGCGGTCCGGGTGCAATGAAGCAGAAAATCGCCCCTTGCTTTTTAAGTGACTGTAACTAACGCCAATTATTAGGAAACCTGATTTTCTCATGGGGCACCGATTGTTCTATAAAGATGGGGAATTTACAGATCTCAGTTAAACTCCAGTCGGTGCTGTAAAGCTGCACAGAATTCGCAAATTGTTCCAAAAATGGAACGACCAAAAATTGTACAGATAGAGAACATTTACAACTCTATTCTCGCAGCCTTTGGTGCCCCGGATAAGTCAATGTAGCCTGTTGCCTAAAACCTGTTGACTATCTCACTGTTAATGATTATGTTACAAATTCCGAGAATGTCCTCATTGCAGAGTGATTTATCCACCGGGATCAGTTGGTGAATATCAGCGGGAACTGTGTGAGTGCGTGCGGCCGCTAAGGCGCAGCTTTGGTCGTTAGATCGTGGCCACCGGGAGCTCAACTTTCCTCCCAATACTGAGAGAGAACGCGGCTGATCCCCCGGCCCCTCCAATAGTATATAGATCATTAAGGAATGTGTTGCATAGTATCCATGGTAATCAACTCATTCATTGCGTGTTCTCTGCCGACTTTAGGTTGATAATTCCTTGTAGTGCAGTCTCCTCCCATCAGAGGACAGTGAACGATATTTGGAACAATAATTGCCGCTCAGGGAGCTGCTCCCTTCCTTTGCGGCTCCAGCAGCTACCGCCCTGTTGCCGAGCAGCTCCATCGTGGCGATTAGAACTAGAAAAAGGGCAGAGTTCTGACCTACATCGAATGTTTGTGTCTCAGCTGAATGTATTATTTGAATTCATATCTTTCCAGTAATTGTTTGTAAATTATATTTAATAGCTGATGATGCTGGATTCACAGCCGACTTTCAGTCACTCTGTCGCCAGGTTTCAAAGTATTATTTATTTTAAACACATTGTCTAATGATCCCCTATTTTATAAATAAATAATTAGTGTCCATAACCCTATGTAGGGACACATCCCAACATTTTCCCACAATATGTTGTGAGGTTTATCTGAGTGGCCCCATTACCGACCGCGTCTCCCACTTTCTCACAGCGAACCTTCTGACAATCGTGATTCTCTCCAGGAGAAATTGCGGTCTTTCCAAATGTATCTCTGTCTACATGGTGGCCATGGCAACAGCAGATCTACTGGTCCTTATCTTACATGTAATAGTGTATCAAACTTTCAGTTATCACTTTCGATATTCTTTCCTGAACTACACTGCCGTCTGTAAGTTAAATCTATATATGAATCCTGCTACCCTGGATATGTTGGTGTGGTTTATCATTGCATTCACATTTGACCGATTTCTAGCTATATGTTGTCAGAACTTTAAAGCAAAATATTGCACAGTGAGAACTGTGGCCGCGGTTATAACAACGGCCTCTGTCCTGGTCTGTTCCGAGAACATCCCCTTTTGGTTTGCATATGAATCTGAGCGAATAATCAACAATGATCCCTGGGGTTGCCGGTACAGTGTGACCTTTTTTAAGTCGCCTGCAGGTGTAACCTACTCCTGGTTACACAGTGTTTTAGTTGCATTTATTCCTTTTGCATTGATATTACTGTTTAATTGTTTGACAGTCCAGCATATTTTAGTGGCCAGTAGAGCCCGCAGGGGACTCCGGGGTCACAGCAGTTAGAATCAGAGGGATCCAGAGATAGAGAACCGAAGGAAATCCATTATTTTACTGTTCAGTGTATCGGGCAGTTTTATACTGTTGTGGCTGACAGCTGTTGTTAAATTTTTATCTACCAGGCTGAGAAACACCGCGCAGTATCGAGGCGATTATACATCCCCTGCATACATTGCCACAGAAACCAGGGTTATGCTCATGTATTTGAATTCCTGTACATACACATGTATTTATGCAGCTACTCAAACTAACTTCAAGGAAGAGCTGAAGAACGTGGTGAAAACTCCTTGGACATTGATTCTGACTTCAGTTAAACAATGAAAAATTAAAGCAAAGCTTCCTGTCTAAAGTGGAGCTCAATTCTTCAACGGTGAAAATGGATTGTTCTGTTTAAATAAATGTAACTATGAACCAAATCATCCTGTTCAAACTGGAGTTCAATTGCAGCCAGTGTTCCATTATAGAATGGCCATCTTTATGTTAGGACAGAAATTGATTGCTGTTGTGAGAATGAACAGGTATCACAAAACATTTCTCCCACTTTGTGTCTTGTGTTTCATGTCTGCTGTTTTCCCCGGGTGAACATAATCGATTCCCGCTAAAACAGCGGCCTTCCCGCTCAACATCCAAAGAGAAAAGTCATGACTGAGCTTCAGCAGTGGCGTAGAACATGTTGACGTCAGCGTTAACTGCCTCTCACCGCAGGTACTGGAATGAGACGCTCCAGTTTAATTAATAGTTAACGTTTCCTTTAATATAGAAACAGTGTGTTACAATGGTGGTTATTTGTAATTCTGTAATCTCGGTGTGAATGTTGCAGGCACTGGTCTCTCCATCCGACTCCGCCCCCCATTGTCTCCTGTGCCAATGGAACGGGGCCCTGTCTCCTGATCAGTGTCTAATGATGGAGACAATTGGAACTTGACTTGTCAATGTGACATTAGACATCTTTGTTTACAGATATTTACTGAAAATCTCAACTGGCCATCACAATGTTGGAATGTTACAACAGTTGACAGACCATTCCACCCACGCCATCCTTGTCGGCGTTTACCCTCCACCCGAGTAAATCGTTCAATTACTTTACCTGCCCATCTCAACATTACAACTACCAATTTTTGATCATCCATCTGTCCAATTTGTTATTGAATATTAACATAATTTCTGGTTCTGTGAATTCCAGAGTCTCAGAACTGTCCGTGTACAGAGTTTTATCCAACCCTAACTTCTAAATCAGTTCAATAGAACTGAATATCAGGCGCTGTGTATAGTGGGCAGCCGATCCGATACCGCCTGCGCTGTGCCACTGCCTGAGATAAATTTCTATACTTAAATTGTCTTTGGTCCAAGCGACAAATTCCGTTCTCTAACTACTGACTCCATTGCCCTCGCTGGCCAAAGTCTCAGGCTGAAGCAAGGCTGTTCACATCCTCGACCTCCCATTTGAGTCTCAGCTGAGGTTATGACCCCATATTGTCTCCATCACAAAGACTGTGGCCTAGAAATTCAGTCTGGGCACTTTTGGGGCGCTAAAGTCGGGCGTTCGCTAAAGTTAGCGCCCGCCGGAAAGTGTAGGCCACATCGCCGAAATTCAGTAGAGTTGGCCAAGAGTTTCGCCGAGCGCTGAAACTGGCGTTGCAATGCTGTCTTCAGGCGCTAAGCCGGCGATGCGGCCTGATAACGCCGAGGCCGGGCGCAGCGCAGGTGCGGTCATGTTTTGATTGACAGCAGACACCCTGACGCCGGCCAGCTCTTAAAGGGGGAAGGGTTGACTTTGACTGCTGCCACGCCCTGCATACTGGAGCCCTGCAGCTAGGCCTCAACACTGCTGGTAGGCCAAAATAGCGCCTGGAGCCATGGAGAGGGCCCGTGAACGAGCGCAGCGCTTCTCAGAGCATGCTCTGAGGGTGCTGATTAATGGTGTCGAAAACAAAAGAGAGATCTTGTGCCCGGACAGTGGCAAGAAGGCTCCCAGGAGCCAGTACAGGAAAGCCTGGAGGAAAATCGCCCGCAGGGTGTCATCCACCTGCGATGTCCCCAGGAGTGCGGACCAATGCCGCAAGAAGTACAACGACCTCACTCGGATGGTGAAGGTGAGTACCCTTTCCAGTCTCCTCCTCATCCTTGCATGTGAACCTCACATTATGGGCAAAGGGACCTCAAAGGACTAATGGGCAGCCCTCCTCCCGCAGCAATGGCACTGGCATGATCATCAATAGCACTTTCTGCACTTACCACACTGGCCAAGCTATTCGAACATGGGATGCAGTGCACACAGCAACAGGGCACCACACTGGCCAAGCTATTCGACCATGGGAGGCAGTGCACACAGCAACAGGGCACCACACTGGCCAAGCTATTCGACCATGGGAGGCAGTGCACACAGCAACAGGGCACCACACTGTACTTAGAGGCCATCCTTTCTCTTGCAGGCCAAGCTGGCATGGAATTTGAGGAGCCAGTCTGCCACCGGGGGAGGCCGTCCCCAGTACCAGCCACTCAGTGAGCTGGAGGAGAGCGTGGCTCGACTCATGCATGCCCGGGTGACTGGCCCTGTTGTGATCGGAGATGCGGACCCTGTACTGGGACCCACTGGTAAGGACATGACCGGTTGGACCTCTGATGTTGCCCTTGCGCTTCAGATCTACATCCTTTCGCACTGACCGACAAATGCGCATAATGCCACCACTCAGGCCTCCCTCGCTGATGCCCTGTCCTCACTCTAAAGCTACTCTTGTGCCTTCCTGCTTTCAGCTGGTGAGGAGGAGGTGGTCCCTGAAGCTCAGAGTGCCAGGCCCTTGGAGGAGGAGGCGACGAGGACCAGGAGGAAGGCGGCACATCGGGGGAACCCTCATCCACGCCAGGGGATGGCAATGGAGGGGAGACGTCTGGCCTGCAGGAGAGCCAGTGGGAAGTGTTGCAGGGGAGGGCAGATCCTGGGCCCAGTGGGCTCGAGGCACGCGGGAAGGGTCCGGCAGCACGCTGGCCTTCTCCCCAGAGCGGGGAGGTGTTGCAGGGGCGGGCGGATCCTGGGTCCAGTGGGCTCGAGGAACGCGGGAAGGGTCGGCCAGCTCGGCGGCCTTCTCCCCAGAGGGAGAGTATGCCCTCCAGTCCGGAGACGGTCCTCGCCCAGGAGGTGCGCCTCCTCGATGAGATGTCGGTGGCATCTGAGCAGTGCCACCAGGAGTTCATGGGGGTTGTGCAACAGATGCCTCAGGCCATTGAGTCCCTGGCTCATAGTGTGGTCGCTTTCGGGGTATCACAGGCCAGGGGGGTCGAACAACTCACGGCAGCACATGACAGGGGTGTCCAGCAACTCACAGCAGCCCGGGACGTGGCTCGCGAGATGAGTGGTGCCGTCCAGACACTGGCAGAGCTGATGTGGGCACATACCAGGGCAGTTCGGGCACTCACTTCTGCCACACTCGCTGTGGCGCGGAAGCATCACCAGGGCACCCGCCGCCCTGCTTCAGCACAGCGCTCTGGCCTCCAACAGATTGCTGCGCTTGCTGCATTGCCAGCCCAGCCGAGTGCCAGTGTCTCTGGTGAGCAGCGCGTGCCTGCCATCAGCCAGCTTGCCCCCGTTGGTGCAGCCGACACTGCCACTCCCCCAGCCAAGGTGCGACGAGCTGCTGCTGAGACTGATGCTGGCCAGCCACAGCTGCAGCAGTCAGCAGCCAGCCCCTCCCGGGCCGGGCCTCGTCTAGGCCGACCCCCAAGGGCATCTGCCGACACGCATTGTGGCCCTCATGACCCTTCCCCCAGCCTTGCCACACGCACAGGGCCCAGGTTGAGGTGGAGCAGCAGGTCGGGCAGGGGCCAGAGAAGCCTGTCTAATGACTCGCCCTCTCGGCACACCCAGTAGAGTGTGGTGATAGCGGTTTTTTTTATATTGTGTGGCTTGTGTTCTGAGGGGGGCATTATTTTGCTAAGGCCGAGGATCAAGGCATTTTTTGTTTTTATGGGGGTGTTTGTGTTGCGGAGGGGGGGGCTTATTTTTGTAAGGCCGATGATGAAGGCCATTTGGATGGGCAAGTTTTGTTAGTCCTCCCCAGGTTTTGGGAGTGACAGATGTTTTGACTGTTTTTTGGGGGTCTTGTCTGTTTTTCTGTTTCATGTGGGAAGGGCCCTGAGTTTGTGAAATAAAGCTTTTTATTTATTCAGCATGTCCACGTCTCAGGTTTCAAGTGGTTGTTGCGTTAACCGGCTGAGGGCTTGCGGTGCGGCTGCCTTCAGGTGCGTTCATTGCCACAGCCCATTCCCTGACAGGGGGCCTAGAAGTGTCGATCAATAAGCCCCCGGCGGACGGCCCTTGGACCTTGTGGCTCCCTCCTGGGCTGGTACTCCTCCTCCTCCTCCTCCTCCTCATGGTCCTCCTGCTCGTCCTCCTGAGGTGGTGGTGCAATGTCAGGTGGCAGTGCCTGAGTCCTGCGGAGAGCCAGGTTGTGCAGCATGCAGCACACGACAATGAACTGGGAGACTTTATCCGGCGAATACTGTAGAGATCCGCCGGAACGGTCCAGGCAGCGGAACCGTTGCTTGAGGACGCCTATCGTTTGCTCTATGATGTTCCTTGTGGCTTGATGGCTTTCGTTGTATGCCTCCTCCGCTGGGGTCCTGGGCGCACGGAACAGGGTCATGAGCCATGTACACAAAGGGTAGCCCTTGTCCCCGATAAGCCATCCCCTTGGTGGAGGCTATGCCTCGAACATGTCAGCCACAGTAGTCTGGCACAGGATAAATGCATCGTGGCTGCTTCCTGGGAAGCGGGCATTGACAGCTAGGATGCGCTGCCTGTGGTCACACACCAGCTGTACATTTAGGGAATGGTAGCCCTTCCGGTTGCGGTAATCCTCGGCATTGTGGATAGGTGCCCGCATAGCCACATGCGTGCAGTCAATGGTGCCCTGCACCATGGGTAAGCGCGCGATCCTGGCAAATCCGACTGCACGCTGCTCCTGCCTCTCTAGGGTCATGGGGAAGGCGATGAATTGGTGTCTCCTCGCGAAAAGTGCATCGGTGACCTGCCGGATGCAGTGATGCGCGGCGAACTGGGAGATGTTCGCTATGTCCCCAGCAGCGGCTTGGAAGGAGCCGCTTGCATAATAGTTCAGAGCCACCGTGACCTTCACTTCCACCGAGAGAGACGTCCTGCACATCAGCTGTGGACGCAGATCTCTGTGAAGCAGCTGGCAGATCTCTGCAACCTCTTAACACAATGCGCCGCAGTCATGGTGAGATAGGACACCTGCTGCCGGTATTGCCTGAGTGGGTAAGGCCTACGTTGCCGACGCCTGATGGCCCCTCTGCGTCTAGGCATGGCTGGCCCTCTCTCACAGCGTCTACGAGCCCTTCGCACATAATGCTGCAACTGAGGGTTGGACCCCCATACAGCCCCCATAATAAAGTTGAAAACAGTTAAATCAAATGAATCAAATGTCAAAGCACTGGCCAGAAGCCAAAAATACCTCTCCTATGTTGTCCCAAATCAGTAAGCTCTGTCCCTTGGTCTCTGTCCAGAAATCCAAAGCAGTAAAGTCATTGCAGCAAAATGGCTGGGCTTTATAGGTCAGTGTAAGTGCCCTTTAATTAGCGCTCCCCGAGGCCCGCAGGGCCTCTGTTGCATTCCACTTCACAGTTCTTAGCAGCGCCACGCCCACATGGAGCGGACGCCACTGAAGTTCCGGTTTGGGGCGCACAAACAGCGTTGCATGACGAAATGACGTCATAAGCTGTGCGTGCAGCTGAGCGGGTGCAAACACTTTGCGCCGGCGCTAAATGTCAACTGAATTTGGGCGTTGGCGCGGATCGGTCTGCGCCCGGGCGCTAAGTGCCTAGCGCTGGGAATATACCCCTCTTATGGCGTTACCGGCTGGCGCAACCAACTGAATTTCTAGGTCTGTGTATCATCACCCAACTCCACTCCTTCTGCCGCTAAAACCCTCCAGGCTTTTGATACCACCAGACTTTACTTACACAATGCTATCCTGTCTGTCCTCCCATCATCCTCCCTCCACAAACCTAAGATCACCCAATATTCTGCTGCCATAATCTAACTCGCATCAAGTTCCATTTATACATCTCGCTGAGCGACATTTGCTGTCGGTCGAGCAACGTTTTGATTAAAAAAATACATACTTTTGTTCAAATCCCTCCATTGCCACGCCCTTCCCTACCTCTGTAAAACTATCCAGCCCTATAATCTTCTGAGAACACTGCATTGCTCATATTCTGGCCTCTTGTCTATCCCCTACTTCCATCTCGCCACCATTGGTGGCCGTGCCTTCAGTTGTCTGGGCCTGAAACTCTGGAATTCCCTCTGTAAACCTCGCCACCACTCCACCTTTAAGACTGCATAAAAGCTACTCTGACCAAACTTTTGGTCACCTCTCCTAATGTCTCCTTCTCTGGTGTGAATTACTTTTGTCTGATTCCGCTCATGTAAAACACCTTGGGGCATTTTACGAAGTTAAAGGTGCTAAATAAATGAACGTTGCTGTTGTAATGATCAGTCTATCGTGGCCCAACCCCTCACCCATACGTATCTTAGAAGGTTCAGTCCATTGACACTGATCTGTGGGGTTGGACTGCAGCGATCCATTTATTATAATGATGATCAGCTCACCCTGGCCGGTCCCCTTTCCTACATGTATCTAGTTGGTTCAGTCCATTTATGCGGATCAGTGCGGTTGGGTTGTACTGATTCCATGAGTGGCACTGAACTGGTAATCATCACAGTCCACTGGTTAAGCAGGAAAGGAAAGCAATCCACAATCACTGCATACTTAGCTGTATTCAGCAGTGGGGCAGAGAGTGTCAGAGCAAAGTGACGTTCCTCACCTATGGCCAAATATGGTTTAAACAGTGTAAAACGCAGGAAGAATAGGGTTAATATTTCAATAATAATGCGACAGAAATTTCAGCGATAAAGTGAATTAATCCTGTTTGAAATTAGAATGCTTTTGAGGTGATGGTTTAATTCAAGTTTCGGGTTACTGTGGGGTCAGCTTTTTATTGTGGGGTCACCAGGTGACGCTGCGGTGACTTGAGTCACTTTGGGGTTACCGGATCACGTGTGGTTACCTGTAACTCTGTAATCTCGGTGTGAATGTTGCAGGCGCTGGTCTCCCATCAGACTCCGCCCCCCATTGTCGCCTGGACCAATAGAACGGGGCCCTGTCTCCTGATAGGTGTCTAATGATGGAGGCAGTAGGAACGTGACTCATCAATGTGACATTAGATATCTTTATTTACCGGTATTTTATAAAGTTTCAACTGACCATCAAAATGTTGGAAAAATAACAGAAAAACAGAACATTCGACCCCTGCCGACCCATGTTTATCCTTCACCTGAGCCAACAGCTCCAAGTACTTTAGCAGCGCTTTCTCAACAGCCCTTCAACCTATGCTGCATTCATCCATCTATGCAATTTAATGCAGAATATTGACGTAAGTTTGACTTCATGTATCCCGCTACCTCACCACTCCCCATATACAGATGTTTCTGCTACCATCAGCCCTGAATCACTTATATTCATTCTTTAATCTATGGCCGTTACTTTTTGATCTCTGTACTAATGGAAGCTGTTCCCTTCTACCTATCCTGTCCCACGCCTCCTTAACTTAAATCACCTGGAAACGACTCGCCAAAAGACATCAACCTGGTATCAATAAAAAATCTAGTGAAAGTCTGGAAAGTTTAGTTAAGATGGTTCATTGATAGTTTTCTCTTGATGGTGTTTATGTCCTTGATATATTGAACTATGAGAAGACGGCATCTGCTAGCTTGGCCACTGCACGAAACATCGCCAACTTGCAGGCAGGGATTGAAATGAAATAACAACAGAAAATGCTGGAAAAACTCAGCAGGTCAGGCTACATCCGTGGAGAGAAATTTGAGTTGATGTTTCGGGTCGGAATCCTTTTTCAAAACTGGAAAGAAAATAAAATAGATCGAAGGCAGGGCTGCGATCGGACAAACGAAGTAAAAGAGACAATAAAAGGTATTCGAAACCAGACGAGATGGTAATGGGCCGGTGGAGACAAAAGACAGCTGAGATTAGGTGTGAAGTGTACTAGCAGGTAAGAGACAGCTGCCAGAAACAAAAGGAAAGGGGGGGGGAAAGGAAGACCCAAAACAAAGGGGTGGAAAAAATTATAAGTAAAAAAGTAATGGGGCCGAGGTTATGATCTGAAATGAAACAGCTCCATTCCCCGGATCTATTGATAGATCGCAGAAATGGCCAGGAATGGCTTGTATCAGATGTCTTGTGCTGGATGATCTTGGGATGTCGCTGAGTGTGCAGAAGTGATGTGTTGCACATGAAACAATTAACATGTGATATGCATAATGAAGATGCACTGAATAATGGGTCCAAGACTTGGTTAGTTACGCTGACAAGACCACTACATGAAATGGTTAATGCGGCTCTGGAGAGTAAGAACATGTGTAAAACCAAGGGGTAGAGATCTGTGCAATAAAGTTGTGGCAATGGTAACATTTAGCCTTTGCCCGGTAAGCAGGAATGTATATGTGAATCTAATGTGCCACTGGGCTGTTGGGCCAGGGCTGACCCTGCAGCAATGATAAGTCCCTGGATGAAGTAATAAGACATTTAATTAAACACATACCATTACGTAATGATTCATACATTTCAGGGAAGTATATTAATTTTGCTAAAATTTGGGAAAACGGTTAGTTCTGCAAAGGAAAGCGCCTGGGCAAACATCACCATTTGTAATAGGTGTGAATGATAGACACAATGACAGATTTATTATTAAAGTTTCAAGTGGCGAAACAATGATTTGGATTAAGAGTGGCACTATTGAAAAGGTAAAACAATGGGAAAGGATCTCATAATCTAAGGAAATTTATCGTTACTGATAAACGATATCAGTAGCATGCTAGGCTATCTCAGAGAGCAGATATAATGAGCGATGTAGTTTGGGACTGGAATCACATGTTGGCTGGGCTCGGATTGGCTGGCAGGTTCTCTTCCTTGAAGCACATTGGGAACTCAGGTGCCAGGCATTAAATAAACAGATTTATTAACTTCAATGTGTACCTCACTATGGTGGGAGTTGAACTCGGAATTCAGGGCAGTTGGGTCCGTACAATAGCCACTAATCCAATGCACAATACAATCTCCAGAGTACTGTAGAAAACGCCGACTGAGAAAGAGAAAGGTAAAAGGCTTTGGAGCAAAGAAAAGCATTGACTAACCTTAACGCTCCCTTTATTGCGGGATAACTGAGGAACTTAGAAACAATACCTCCAGCTACCCAGCTGATAAAAGCTTCAATCCGAGTTCCAATCACTACCAATGGCCATTTCCTGTTACAAACTCTAGCAATCGCCATCTGCTGCTACAATTTGGCCAATTACCATCGCCTTCAACATTCTCTATCAATCACATTCTCCCACTACAATCCCTATCAATCACCATAACATGCTACAATTTGGCCAATTACAAACTCCTGCTAGATTCTCTACCAATCACGTTCTCCCACTACAATCTCTACCAATCACAATCATCGGTTACAATCTCTACCAATCACCATCTCCTGCTGCAATCTCTACTAATCACCATCACACGCTACAACCTGTACCAATCACGATCACAGGCTACGATCTCTACAAATCATCAGAGATGGTGATTGGTGGATATTGTAGCAGGAGATGGTGATTAATAGAGATTGTAGAAGGCGATGATGATTGGTAGAGATTGTAGCCTGTGATGGTGATTGTTAGAGATTGTATTGGGAGAACGTGATTCGTAGAGATTGTAGCAGGCGATTGTGATTAGTAAACATTGTAGCAGGAGATGGTGATTCGTAGAGATTGTAGCAGGAAATGGTGATTCGTAGAGATATTAGCGTGCAATGATGATCACCATCTCGTAATTTAATTCTGGCAATCACCACCACACAGTAAAATCTCTACGAATCACCATCTCCTGTTACAATGTCTACTAATCACAATCGCCTGCTACAATCCCTACGAATCACGTTCTCCCAATACAATCTCAACAATCACCATCACAGGCTACAATCTCTACCAATCATCATCGCCTTCGAAAATCTCCACCAATCACCATCTCCTGCTACAATCTGTACCAATTACCATCTCCTGCTACAATCTCCACCAATCACCATCTCCTGCTACAATCTCCACCAAACACCATCTCCTGCTACAATCTCAACCAATCACCATCTCCTGCTACAATCTCCACCAGTCACCATCTCCTGCTACAATCTCCACCAATCACCATCTCCTGCTACAATCTCCACCAATCACCATCTCCTGCTACAATCACCACCAATCACCATCTCCTGCTACAATCTCCACCAATCACCATCTCTGGCTACAATCTCTACCAATCACCATCTCCTGCTACAATCTCCACCAATCACTATATCCTGCTGCAATCTCCATCAATCACCATCTCCTGCTGCAATCTCCACCAATCAAATCAAATCAAATCAACTTTTATTGTCATTGTTAGTGCACAAGTGCAGTACAACGAAATGTAGGCTTGCGGCTCCCGAGAGTGTACATTTAGATTAAGACATTTAAACATTCAACATACATTTGGCTTGTAATACATTAACATAAACATAACCATAATCAAGTGCATTGGCAGATGTGCAGGCTTTCGAGTTTATTTGTGGAGTTCAGTAGGATGACAGCCCTGGGAAAGAAGCTGTTCCTAAATCTGGTCGTATGGGTGCGAATGCATTTGTAGCATCTCCCAGGTGGCAGGAGGGCGAACAGACTGTGGCTCGGGTGGGTATGGTCTTTGATGATGGACCGTGACCTCCGTAAACAGCGTTTCTGGTATATGTGCTCTATGGTCGGTAGCCGGTAATGCGTTGGGCAGTTTTGACTACCCGCTGCAGGGCTTTCCAGTCATAGTAGCTACAGCTGCCATACCATACTGTGATACAGTTTGTCAGGATGCTCTCTATTGTGCAGCGGTAAAAGCGGTAAAAATCACCATCACCTGCTACAATCTCTACCAATCACCATCTCCTGCTACAATCACCACCAATTGCCATCTCCTGCTACAATCTCTACCAATCACCATCTCCTGCTACAATCTCCACCAATCACCATCACAGGCTACAATCTCCACCAATCACCATCTCCTGCTACAATCTCCACCAATCACCATCTCCTGCTACAATCTCCAACAATCACCACCTCCTGTTACAATCTGTGCCAATCACCATCTCCTGTTACAATCTGTACCAATCACCACCTCCTGCTACAATCTCTACCAATCACCATCACCTGCTACAATCTGTACCAATCACCATCGCCTGCTACAATCTCTACCAATCACCATCACCTGCTACAATCTCCACCAATCACCATCTCCTGTTACAATCTCCACCAATCACCATCTCCTGTTACAATCTCCACCAATCACCATCTCCTGTTACAATCTCCAACAATCATCATCTCCTGTTACAATCTGTACCAATCAACATCTCCTGCTGCAATATCTACTAATCACTGTCGCCTGCTACAATCTCTACCAATCACTATCTCCTGCTACAATCTCTGCCAAACACCATTTCATGCTGCAATCTCCACCAATCATCAGCTCCTGATACAATCTCTACCAATGACCATCTCCTGCCGCAATCTCTACCAATGATGATCTCCCGCTATAAACTTCACTAATAACTATCTCGTGTTACACTCTCTACCAATCACCATCTCCTGCTACAATCTCTACCAATCACCATCTCCTGCTACATTATTTACCAATCATGTTCTCCCACTATATTCTTTACCAATCACGTTCACCCACTACAATCTCTACCAATCACCATCTCCGGCTACAACCTCTACCAATCACCATCTCCTGCTACATTATTTACCAATTGCCATCTAATTCGACAAATGAATGCATGCCCAGCTAAGAATTATTATTTCTCCCTTCCTTAAATTGCCAGGAACTATGCCAGCACCGTGAGTCCCCTCATTATCTATCTGCTCCAGAGTCCACTTTTTTAAAATATATTTATGGGATGTGGGCATCGCTGGAAAGGCCAGCATTTATTGCCCATCCCTAATTGCACTTGAGAAGGTGCTGGTGAGCTGCTTTCTTGAACCGCTGCAGTCCGTGTGGTGAAGGGACTCCTACAGTGCTGCTAGGAAGGGAATCCCAGGATTTTGACCCAGAGACGATGTAGAATCGGCGATATACTTCAAAGTCAGGATGGTGTGTGACTTGGAGGGGAACTTGGAGCTGGTGCTGTTTCCATGTGTTTACTGCCCTTGTCCTTCTGGGTGGAAGAGGTTGCGGGTTTGGGGGCTGCTGCCGAAGAGGCCTTGGCGACTTGCTGCACAGCATCTGGTAGATGATACACACTGCAGCCACGGTACACCGGTGGTGGAGGGAGTGAATGTTTAAGGTGGTAGATGGGATGCCAATAAAGCGGGCTGCTTTTTGTTGGGTGGTGTTGAGCTTCGTGAGTGTTGCTGGAGCAGCACTCATCCCGGCAACTGGACAGTATTCTATCACACGCCTTACTTTTGCCTTGTCGGTGGTAGAAAGTACTTGGGGAGTCAGGAGGTGAGACACTCGCCGCAGAATACCTAGCCTCTGACCTGCTCTTCTTGCCACCGTATTTATCTGGCTTGTTCAGTTAAGTTTTTGGTCAATGGTGACCCCCAGGATGTTGATGGAGGGGGATACGACGATGGTAATGCCATTGAATGTGAAGGGGAGGTGGTTAGACTCTCGCTTGTTGGAGATAGTCATTGCCTGACACATCTGTGTTACCAGTCATTTATCAGCCCAAGCCTGAACGTCGTTCTTGTCTTGTTGTATGCGGGCATGGATTGCTTCATTATCTGAGGAGTTGTGAATGGCACTGAACACTATGCAGTCTCCAGCGAACATCCACATTCCTGACCTTATGTTGGAGGAAAGGTCATTGATGAAGCAGCTGAAGATGGTTGTACCTAAGACACCGCCCTGATGAACTCCTGCAGCGATGTTCTGGGGCTGTGGGGATTGACCTACAATCACCACAACCACCCTCTTTTGTGCTAGTTGTGACTCCAGCCAGTGGAGAGTTTTCGCCCGATTCCCATTGACTTCAGTTTTACTAGAGCTCCTTCATGCCACACTCGGTCAAATGCTGCCTTGATGTCATGGGCAGCCACTCTCGCCTCACCTCTGGAATTCAGCTCCTTTGTCCATGTTTGGACCAAGCTGTAATGAGGTCAGGAGCTGAGCTTCATGGTGGAACCCAAACTGGGCATCAGTGAGCACGTTATTGGGGAGTATGTGCTGCTTGATTGCACTGTCAATGACACCTTCCATCACTTTGCTGATGATTGATCATAGATCATAGAATAGTACAGCACAGAAGGAGGCCATTCGGCCCATCGAGTCTGCGTGCTCGCCCATTATACTTTACATTTCCGAATATATCAGCTTCCAAAGAGCTACAATTTAAAAAGGAAAAAGGTGAAAACAAAAAATACAAAAGGAAGAAGTTCTTATTCAGAGAGCAGCGAGAAACAAAAACTAGCAAACAAGGTGAAATTGATGACCTCAAGCATTGCTGCTTGTGAGGTGCTATTGATTGCTTTTGGAATAAAGCTCCATGAGGAACCAGTTTGGCTGCTTGCAAGCAGGACACACGTAGCTTGACATTTCTTCGACTGGATTATTTTGGCCACTTTATCCAAACCCCCTCCAATTTGCTCTCTTCCTTCCCACCAGAGCATTGACCTGTCGCTGGGGTCAGAGTTCCATGGGTTGGTTGGCATGGTGACAGCTGCCCTTCTGGTGCCTCACCCCGCGGCCGGCCATTTAATCACAGGTGAGGCCTCAGACTCAAAGTGCCAGTGGTCTATTTGACTGTGGAGTACGCCTCCGTTGATACCAAACAAGGTCCCCCCTCACATTCTGCACATGTGCACTTTCACCGGGCATCACCGGACAATGGTAGTAGACTGATGGGACAGTAATTGGCCTGGTTGGATTTGTCCTGCTTTTTGTGGACAGGACAAACCTAGGCAGTTTTCCACATTGTCGGATAGATGCCAGTGTTGTAGCTGTACTGGAACAGCTTGACTAGATGCGCGGCTAGTTCTGGAATACAAGTCATCAGCACAATAGCAGGGATGTTGTCTGGGCCCACAGCTTTTTCTCCATCCAGTGCGCTCAGCCGTTTCTTCCCATCACGTGGAGTGAATCGAATTGGCTGAAGACTGGATTCTGTGATGGTGTGGACCTCAGGAGGAGGCCGATATGGATCATGCACTTGCCTTGCCCCCTCCAGTGCCCTCATTCTCTGCTGCTCGCCAAGTCACCTCATTCTCTGCCTCTCCCCGAGACCCCTCATTATCTGCCTGTCTCCAGACCCCCCCATTCTCTGTCTCTACCCGAGACCCTCATTCTCTGCCTGTCTCCAAATCCCTCCTCCTATATTGGCCCCCATTGTCCCCAGACTTGGAAGTCAACGAAGGGGGTTTTGGAGCAGTGGAGGGCGGGAGAGAAGAGTATATGGAAGGAATGCGTCCCATGTCACAGAACCT
This sequence comes from Somniosus microcephalus, assembly GCF_052327205.1. NCBI lineage: Eukaryota > Metazoa > Chordata > Chondrichthyes > Squaliformes > Somniosidae > Somniosus > Somniosus microcephalus. Next base: position 58,968,654 of record NW_028225180.1, read on the forward strand.
CCTTCCAGCCCTGTATGTATGGTTTGTTGTGAGCTGTAGGTAGAATTGCTCTGCTTCACTGGGGGCTGGTCCTGGTCATACCTGCGTGTTTAGAACAAACAAATACAAAGATTCAAATCAAAAACAGGTCCCTGGAATGTTCCTCGATGAAAAAGTCCAGTCCAGAACAGCATTCGCCTGGATTAACATAAGAATGGCAGAAAAACATGACGTGCAAGAACGATAAACATGTCATATGGGGTAGTGTCTGGTTGGATCTGTCCCAGTGTGTGGTGTGTCTCAGTTGGTGGGTCTTCGGATGGTGTGGTGTATGGGTTGGTCTGTCTCAATGTGGGTGGCGTCTCGGTTGGTGGGCTCCTGGGTGGGTGGTTCTTTGGATGGTGTGTTGTATGGGTTGGTCTGTCTCAATGTGGGGGGTGTCTCGGTTGGTGGGCTCCTGGGCGGGTGGTTCTTTGGATGGTGTGTTGTATGGGTTGGCCTGTCCCATTGTGTGGTGTGTCTCAGTTGGTGGGCTGCTGGGTGGGCGGGTCTCTGGATGGTGTTGAGTACGGTTTGGTCTGTCCCAGCGTGCAGTGTGTCTCGGTTGGTGGGTACATCCATTGGTTGTTCACTGAGTGGGATGGTGTATGGATGTGTCCGTCCCGGTGTGGGGTGTGTCCCCATTGGTGGGTCTTTGGGTGGGTGGCTCTCTAGGTGGGATGGTGTCTGGGTGGGTTGGCACCAGTGTGTGGCTTGTCTCATTTGGTGACTCCCAATATTTTGTTTATCTTCGATTGGTGGGTCTCTGGCTGTAGTTGTCTCTGAGTAGGGTGGTGTCTTGGTGGATGGGTATCTGGGTGGGGTGCTCTATGGTTGGGATGGTGTCTGATTGGGTGGGTCTCAGTGTGGGGTGTGTCTCGGTTGGTGGGACTCTGGGTGGGGTGTGTCTCGGTTGGTGGTTCTCTGGGTGGGGTGGGTCTCGGTTGCTGGGTCTCTGGGTGGCGTGGTGTCTGGGTGGGATGGTGTCTGAGTGGCTGGGTCTCAGTGTGGGGTGTGCCTCTGTTGGTTGATCTCTGGGTGCGGTGGTCTCTGGGTGGGTGGGTCCCAGTTATGGCTGTGCCTCGGTTGGTATTTCCCTCAGTGGGTGGGTCTCTAGTTTGGTTGTGTCTCGATTCTTTGGACATTCGGTAAGGGGGTATTTGTGTTGAGTGATGTTTGGTGGGTGGCGTCTATGGTGGGAACCCCAAGTGTGGGTGAGTCCCAATTCATGCCATTCCCCATCTCTGGTGAAAAGCCTCTCAGTGTTGTTTCTCCTGAGGGTCCTCAACATCTTTCTTTTCTTTCAATCATTTACTCTTCAGTTTCTCTGGTTTATAACAGGAATTGTTTGGTGTATAACTGAGTGTTAGAGCGGGAGCCCTGGACCCATACTGTGACTTTATTCATTGTAATTTATTCTAATCAATTTATTTTCCCTCTCTTTGCTGAGGAATTCTTGTTGAAAACTGCAACGATATGATGCAGGAAAATAAAGTTTGGGGAAGAGGAATCTTTGGACAGGAGCTTCCTCAGAGGTTACTGACCAAGGCTTCATCTGGAATAGAGTGACCGACGCCACCTCCAGAGGGGACTGACCGAGACCTCCTCCAGAGGGGCTGACCGAGACCTCTTCCAGTGGAGGCTGACCCGACCTCCTGCAGAGGGGACTCACCGAGACCTCCTCCAGATGGGACTGACCGAGGCCTTCTCCAGAGGGAACTGACCCAGACCATCTCCAGAGGGAACTGATCCAGACCTCCACCAGAGCGGACTGACTGAGAAGGTCTCCAGAGGAGACTGAATGAGGCCTCCTCCACAGGTTGTATCCAATGGAGCCCACATGAGTTATGCCTGTTTATTTCCTGGGGTGTAATTTCCTCTCCTGGCCCTATTTATGTTGCCTCGGTTTAAACCGTTCATGTTAGATTGTGACACTTGTGTTTTACAGGGGCTGGGAGGAAATTAAATTCGGAAACGTGAACCATGGATGTAGATTTCAAAATAATGCTTGTGTTTCGGAGCAATGCGACAACTTTGACGGGACATGGAAGCCATTTGATGAGTTTTGATAGAGTAACTAGGGATAAACTACTTCCGGGGCAGGAGGATGGGTAACCAAATGACACATGTTTAAAATAATTGGCATAAGAACCAGAGCGGAGTTAAGGAGGATTTTTTATGCAACGAGTTGTTCTGATCTGGAATGCACGGCCTGAAAGGGTGGTTGAGGCAGATTGTACTTGTATACTTGTAAAGACACAGTTTGCAGGGATATGGGGAGAGAGAGGGACTAATTGGATTGCTCTTTCAAAAAACCAGCACAGGCAGGATGGGCCGAATGAGCTGTATGATTCTATGATTTGATTCAGATTGATGGGGGCCATTTTGCTGCAGGGTGATGTTGACCATTTTGTGACAGGCTCATGGCGGCCATTTCCCGTTGCCTGTGGGGCGCCATTTTTAGAGTCACAGCTGCGCTCTTTTGCTGACACTCGGTCTCATGATCTTGTGTAAATTGTATATCCAGCCTCCCGAGTAAGACCACCTGCTTCAATAGACCGACAGGTCATGTCCACAGTGTCGTTTGGAGAAGGTGGGATGTATATTTGAGGAAACTTTATTTAATATATTAAAACAATGAAGCCAGTTTTCATGAATATAAAGATAACACCGGGCACGAGCTGAGGTAAGCGGTGGATGTTTATTAACACAACATAGGGGCAACAACAATAACTTGCATTTATTTAGTGGCTTTAATGTAAGGAAACGTCACAAGGCAATTAGCAGAAAAAATTCGAAACTGAGCCATATAAAGAGATTTTAGGACAGATGACCAAAAGCTCGGTGAAAAAGGTAGGCTTTAAGAAGCGTTTAAAGGAGGAGAGACAGGGAGAGCTGCGAAGAGGTTTAGGGAGGGAATTCCAGAGTTTAGCGCCTTGGCAGCTAAAGTCATGGCGCCAATTTAAGGCAATAAAAATCGAGGATGTGCAGCAGATCAGGAGTGAAGAGATATTGAAGGGCTGTAGGGGCAATTGTAACAAAAACTGACTCCTCACTGGGAGAGACACCCAGGAATACAGAGTGCAAATGTCAGTGTCCCACTGCAGCAGAGACTGAGCCCCACCCTGGGTACTTCCTGTCTGTGCATTTGCCCAGTGCCCCATTGGGGAACATTCAGACCCGGATATCCTGCAGAAACAGCGCTGTGGGGCTGGGTGACTGAGTCTCGTGTCCCTCTAACCTCACAATGGGGGATGACGTTCACTCAGCTCGAGCTGGAAACTCTTAAAGGGGCCAAAAGAATATAAACCCGGAGTGTGGCTGCTTACAGGGGAGGGGCAGAAAATCCGCCCAAAATGGTCATATAATGAGACCAGTGACGGTCATCAACTGAAATGTTCACATATCCACTTTCAGTCTGCTTCTTGAACCCTGCAACGACTTCAGTTGATTTTTTCCATTTAAACTGAACTGACACCCCCTCAACCTGAAAGAGATGAAATTGAAATATTTTTTAATCTAATAATTAGAGAAATATTACCAATAAAAGTGACTGAATCCCATTGATATTTTATTTATTACATTAAACATTAACACAAACACTCACTCCATCTGCTCCAGACTCCCGCAGGTCAGTATAAGGCGCCTGAGAGCGGGGACAGATCCGTCTGTGAAGGAGTTTGATCCCAGGTTCAGAACCGTCAGTGACCGGATTGTACTGAGAGCGGAGGCGAGATCCTCGGCACAAGAATCTGAGAGACTGACATCATCCAGCCTGTGATCAGAGAGAGGAATAACAGGAATCAGAGTGAATCCCCAATCTTTATTAATAACACTATTATTGATGCTAGTTAGGCATGTAGTGTTAGACATCCAGTGATTTTAAACACAACCTCACAGAGTCTGGTAGTTACCGCAGTTCCTGTATTTTACAGTCCGGGTTACTCAGGGCTGCAGACAATAGTTTCACTCCTGAATCTCCCAGTTTATTATTATTCAGGGCCAGCTGGGTCAGTGACTGGTTTGTGCTGAGAGCGGAGGCAAGATCCTCGGCACAAGAATCTGTGAGACCGACACCATCTAAACTGGGGATCAGAGAGAGAAATAACAGTAATCAGGGTAAATCCCCAGTGTTTAATAATAACACTATTACTGATACTAGTAATAATGTCCAGTGTCAGACATCCAGTTATTATAAACACAACCTCACACAGCCTGGTACTTACTGCAGTTTCTGTATTTTACAGTCAGGTTTCCTCAGAGCCTTAGACAGTAGTTTCACTCTTGAATCTCCCAGTTTATTGTCACCCAGGGTCACAAACGTAAGTGATCGGTTTGTACTGAGAGCGGAGGCGAGATCCTCGACACAAGAATCTGTGAGACCGACATCCTGTAGACTGGGATCAGAGAGAGAGAGCTAATATGAATCCTGATGAACACCAGAGTCTAATAAAACAACATTACTGATACGAATAATGTTCAGTATTTATTAATAACACTCTTATTGATGCCAATAATAATGTAGAGTTTATTTTTAACACTATCACTTATATTAATCTACAATGTTCATAAAATACACTAGTACTGACATTAATAAACGCTGCACATTATTAGAAGTAACACTATTACTGATACTAATAATAATGTACAGTGTCACACATGCAGTTACTACAAACACGGCAGCATGGTGGCATAGTGGTTAGCACTGTTGCCTCACAGTGCCAGAGACCCGCGTTCGAATCCGGCCTCGGGCGACTGTCTGTGTGGAGTTTGCACATTCTCCCCGTGTTTGCGTGGGTTTCCTCCGGGTGCTCCGGTTTCCTCCCACAGTCCAAAGATGTGCCGGTTAGGTTGATTGGCTATGATAAATTGACCCTTAGTGTTAGGGGGATTAAATACGTGGGGTTACGGGGATAGGGTGGGATATGTGTTGGTGTAGGGGTTATGGGGATCGGGTGGTATATGTGTCGGTGCAGGCTCGATGGGCCGAAATGGCCTCTATCTGCACTGTGGGGTTTCTGTGATTTCTGTGAAACACAATCTCACACAGTCTGGTACTTACTCCAGTTTCTCTATTTTACAGTCCGAGTCCAACAGAGCCTTAGACAGTAGTTTCATTCCTGAATCTCCCAGTTTATTATTACCCAGGTTCAGAACCGTCAGTGAGCGGTTTGTACTGAGAGTGGAGACGAGATCCTCAGCACAAGAATCTGTGAGACCAACATCATACAGCCTGTGGGTCAGAGCGAGAAAAAATAGAAATCAGAGAATATCCACAGTGTTTACTATTAACACTATTACTGATACTAATATTAATGTGCAGTGTAAGACATCCAGTTATTAAAAACACAATCTCACACAGTCTGGTACTTACTGCAGTTCCTGTATTTTACAGTCCGGGTTCCTCAGAGCCGCAGACAATAGTTTCACTCCTGTATCTCCCAGATTGTTTTTAGTCAGGTCCAGAAGCTTCAGTGACCGGTTTGTACTGAGAGCGGAGGCGAGATCCTCGGCACAAGAAGCTGTGAAACCATTATTATCCAGTCTGAAATCAGAGAGAGAGAGAGAGAGAGAGAAGTAACAGGAATCAGGGTAAATCTCCAGTGTTTATTAATAACGCTATTGCTGATACTAATAATATAGTATTAGGCATGCAGTGATTGTGAACACAATCTCACAGTCTGGTACTTACCGCAGTTCCTTAATTTTACAGTCTGGGTTCCTCAGAGCAGCAGACAGTAATTTCACTCCTGAATCAACCAGTTCATTGCCGCTCAGTCTGAACACAAAGAGACAGAGAGTGAGAAATAAACTGAATCACCCCTGGATCTGATACAATTTCTCTCTCTCAGATATCACAGGAAACACTGAAAACACTTCAGGGAATTAATAACCAGGTTTTCCTGTCACTGAATGAATCTCAGGCTGTCCAACTGCCCATATATTCAGGGAGAGTCAGTAAATATATTTATTAATTAAAGAGCTGTCTGTGTGAAGCCTTTAATGTCCCTCAGTCCGGTCTCATTCCCTTATGATCAGAATTACCCTCCTGGAGCTCAGTGACCGGCCCCGTGATGTTTGGGGAAACTTGTGTCATATCTGTTTTTCCGTAAATCCGGGATTTTATGGGAATGGAGCGATTTTCCCTGATTTATATGATAAAGTGCTGATTTCCTGTACTTTATAATCTGTGCATTATATTAATCTGTATAATATCTCGGGGTGAGTTATATTGTGAAACGGCGCTAACTGCTGCTGTAAAATCCGTCCCCCAGGATTTCATGCAAAAAGGAGAGTTTATTCTGATCCGTTAAAAGTTTTAAATGTCCCTGAACTCCTAATTTATAGGGAAGGGGAGTCATTTACTTTATTCCCCATTAAACTGCACTCTATGTTTATTTCAGGTGTAACTGGCCCGACAGTTTTTGGGGAATATTCAGAAGTGCCCTCCCCGAGCGGGGCCTCACACAGAGGGGGCGGATTATGGGGAATTCCCGTGTTCAATGCCCCCGGTTTACCCAGGAGCCGCCTGCTGTGTGCGAGGCCCCACCGCTGGCCGGTGTGTGTCTGTACTCCAGGGCTCATACCCCACAACACATTAGATTGGAACCTTGTTACCGGCAGATTTAAGACCCTGAATATCAATCACTACTCAATCTTCAGGGCTGTGAATAATTGTAAACATTTACAGCTGAAAGAATTCCCGATTCCCCACTATTCCCAATCCAGAAACTTCCCCCTCGATAAGACACACCCTGCACGGTATTTGAGTAAATATCGAACTGTTAGTGATTTAAACTCAGGTTTCTCTCCTGTTTTCAGTTGGAATGGTGGATGTGGAAAACATTTTAAATTGATTTTATCTTTACTGCCAGGTTACATTTTATATTTACATTCCGTTGTCCAGCATTATTAAACATGAGTTATTGTAATTAAATTATCAGAGCCTTAGTGACCTGTATTTGCTGATCCGATAAAGACTTTAAAATCCCTACTTGTTCGCAAGGATCCATTTTAGATTTTCCATTCCTTAGGGAATTACTGACCAATCCTCTTATTATTGGTCATATTTGTGTTGAATCTGCTTCTCTCTGGTTTAACTGAGCTGTTTGTTTTCCTTCATTACGGAACAACAACACAATCCCTGACTGTTCTACAATTCGCCCAACAGTTAGAGACAAATAAACAGTTACCTCAACACCCAGCATTTGTGCAGTACAGGTCCCAGCCGCTGGAGTCCTTCACACTGAATGGAGCAGTATTGTAGATCGAGGTGTTTTATTGTATCACAGAGCCCAATGACGTGAGACAGGACCGCACAGTCAATTGGGGTCAATGTCATTGCAGTAAATGCAAGTCTTTCAAGAGATCCCACTGTGTTCCGAGCCAGTGCTTTATTCTGAGACTCAAACAGGTAGTGCAATGTGTTCAGGAGGTTCCTTTTACCAGTTTCACTCTCTGTGTTTCCAATCTGTCCTTCAACCTTCTCCTTCACCCAGTCAATCACTCGGCAGGTGGTTTGATGAAGAAATGGACCCAGAAACTCCTCCAGGGGCCGAGCTGCCTGTGGGGAGGAGAAGCCAGCAACAAAACGGAGAAATATCTCAAATCGCCCATCTTCATTGCTGTGGGCTTCATTGAGGAGTTTCAGGATGTCCCCGGGATCTGGAGTCAGGAATTGTGCGAGTGCGGCTACATACTCTTGGATGGTGAGGTGCGGGAATGTGTACACCACACTCTGGGCAGAATCATCTCTCTCAAAAAGTTCCATCATGAACCCAGACAGGAACTGGGAAGGTTGCAGATTGCACTTGATCAAATCTCCATTTCTAAACACAATCTTCTTCTTTGAGATGCCTGTGAAGGCCATCTCACCAAGCTTCAGTAACACATCACGGGGGCTTTCAATCTCTCGGCCATGGTTTTTCAGAATGTTGTAAATATAGTAGGAATATAGTTGAGTGATGGTCTTGGGAACTCGCTGCTGTTTTCTGTCTCCTTCTGTAAAGAAGGGGCCCAGGGACAGAACGAGGATCAAGCAGTAGGAAGGGTTGTAGCACATGGTGTACAGGATCGTGTTCTCTTCCACGTGTTTGAAAACAGCTTCTGCCACCGTCTGATCTTCAAAATACTTGTTGAAATATTCCTTCCGTTCTTCACCAACAAATCCCAGGATTTCAGCCCACACACTGATCTCAGCCTTTTCCAATAAATGTAATGCAGTGGGGCGGCTGGTCACTAGCACTGAACATCCTGGGAGCAGCTTGTGCTGTATTAAACTGTACACAATGTCAGACACTTCACACCAGTCTTCAGGATCTGTGCACATGGACTGTGGTTCTGTATTTCTCCGATTGTCAGCAAAATCGATCCTGTCCTTGAATTCATCCAAACCATCGAATATAAACAGCAATACCTCTGGGTTCTTCCAGAGCTCTGCCAGAACTTTCCCGAAGTAAGGATAGAAATTGAGTATCAGATTCCTCAGGTTCATTCTACAGTTAATAGCGTTCAAATCCCGGAATTTAAAGCTGAAAACAAATTGAAAGTGTGGGTATATTTTCCCAGTGGCCCAGTCATGAACAATCTTTTGTACCATTGTTGTTTTTCCAATCCCCGCGACTCCGCTCACTGCTGCTGAACTCCCAGATTGGGATTTTCTCTGGGAAAAACTGCTCTGGAACAATTGATCAGTTCGAATTTTTTCCAGCTCTCTCCGGAGATGTTTCTCTCTCCACTTTTCATGGTCTCGGCCTCTTGCCAGAAGTTCATGTTCTACAAGAGTCCGATCTCGAACAGTAGAAATGACCGTTAGCTCAGCGTATCGATCAACCAGCTGGAAAATCTTAAACTTCTCCTTTATTGGATAGTTTTCACTCTCAGTGTTTCAGTTTGTACCCGAAGTGTTTCTTTGTGTTTCTGTTGAACTTCTTCAATTAGATCAGAGGAAGTGGTTCTCAGTGTTAGTTGTATTGACATAGAAACAATTTGCAAATAACAATTTTAATGTAGTAAACTGTGGCACGATTTAGGCCACAGCTTAATTAGAGGCATGCACATAAAATTATAAACACATGAATGAGAAACTCGTTTGATAAGCAATATTCACAGAAAAGTTTCAAATCATCACGATTCTAATATTTTTAACAGGGAGATTTCTATAAAGGTGATATTTTCACTCTGATGGTTAATAAGTCAGGAGAGTCCTGTACTACAGACATCTCATTACAAATTCACATGATCCTGTTTATATGGTTGTAAAGTTTCTAGTTGATCAATCTTTGAAACCGTCAGTGCTGCTTATTTTATGCAGAATTGGAGAAAAGTGCATTGGATATCAGTAGAACGGCGATATACTGTGAAAGGTCAGGCGTTCCACTGTTATATCAGGTCCTGGGCAGGTTATCTGGAGTACTGTGTGTACTGGGAGACGGACAAACTGTGAATGGGCAGAAGTACTATTCAGCATCCTATTCCATCCTTATCTGAGCTTCTGACCCAATATCCTGGCATCACTGAGAGTGCCCCATTCTATCATCGTAATATCGCCCGTCTCCGCCCTTGCCTCAACTCATCTGTTGCTGGAACCCTCATTCTTGCCTTTGGTACCTCCAGGCACGACTATTTCAATTGTCTCCTTTCAGCCTCCCACCTTGCACCCTCCATAAACTTGAGCTCAGCCCATGCTGCTGTCCATATGCTAACTAAGCACCAAGGCCCGTTCACCCATCACCTCTCTGCTCGCTGACCGACAATGGCTCCTGGTCCGGCAACAGCTCGATTTAAAATTTCTCATATTTGTTTTAAACACCTTCCATTGTGTCGCCCATCCCTATCTTTGTAACCTCCTCCAGCCCTATAACACTCATAGATTTTTGCCCTCCAGCAATTCTGGCCTCTTGACCATCTCCGATTTGCAATGCTCCACCTTTGGTGCTCGTGCCTTTAGCTTCTTAGGCCGTCAGCTCCGGAATTCCCTCCCTCAACCTCACCATCTCTGAATAGCTATTCCACTGTTATTGCATCAAGATTTTGGGAGATTATCTGGTGTATTGTGTGCAGTGAGAGAGACAGGGCGTGAATAGGCAAGAGTTGCTGTTTTCTTAGGACTCGGGAAGGTTACCTGGGGCATTACCTGCACTTTAATAGTCAACTGATCACAGGAAAAGTCTACAGCCATTCTGAACGTACAGAGGGCACTCAAAGATGATGCAAGATATTGGAGTTTAGGTTAAGCTGTCTGATGTATATTCATTGGGCATGAGACATAGACATTGAAACGTTTAAATGCAATTCACAAAATTAGTGCAGGAAACAGGCTCTCTATTAACAAAATAATTACTGATGCAGACAATTACATATGAGAATTAAGAAGGGAAAATCTGTTCATTACTTTCACCCAAAGTGTAATATAGTGAGGGACATGTTACCAGGGAAGGACACGAATGGGGCACTGTAAATGGGAACTATAGACAATTAAATGTGCTTCTGTGGATAGAATCATAGAATAACAGAAATGTTACAGCACAGAAGGTGGCCATTCGGCCCGTCGAGCTCGTGCCGGCTCTCTTCAAGGTCACTTCAGCTAGGCCTACACTCCACCCTTTCCCCATAGCTCTGCATTGTGTTTTCCTTCAGGTGCTTATCCAAATACCTTTTGAAAGGCACCACTGAGCCTGCCTCCACCAGCTTTCATACAGTGCATTCCAGATCCTGGCAACTTGCAGCGTAAAAAAGTTTGTCCTCATGTCGCCTTTGGTTTTCTGCCAATCACCTTAAATCTTTGTCCTCTGGTTCTCGATTCTTCTGCCAATGGAAATAGTTTCGGTCTATCTACTCTGTCTAGGGTCCTCATGATTTCTAATACCTATTTCAAATCTCCTCTCAATCGTATCTGCCCTAAGGAGAAAAACCCCAGCTTCGCCAGTCTATCCACATAACTGAAATCCCTCATCCCTGGAACCATTCTTGTAAATCTTTTCTGCAACCTCCCTATGGCCTCCACATCCTTCCTAAAGTGCAGTGCCCAGAATTGGTCACTATACTCCAATTGAGGCCGAACCAATCTTTTTTAAAGGTTCACCATAACTTTCTTGCTTTTGTACTCTAACCTCTATTGATGAAGCTCAGATTCCCGTATGTTTCTTTAACTGCTTTCTCAACCTCTCCTGACACATTCAATGATTTGTTCACATAGAACCCCATGTCTCTATGTTCCTGCACCACCTTAAGCTTCCTCTCCTTGTTCTTCTTACCAAAATGTATCCCATCACAATCTTCTGCATTAATTTTCATCTGCCACTTGTGTGTCCATTCCACAAGCCTGTCTATTTCCTCATGAAGTATCTCACTATTCCTCCTCACTGTTCACTATATTTCCAGGTTTGGGTTCATTTGAAAATTCACAATATATATTAATGATTTAGACAAGGGAACAACTGTAATATCTCCAAATTTGCAGACGACACAAAGCTGAGTGGGCGTGTGTGCTGTGAGGAGGATGCCGAGAAACTCCAGTATGATTTGGACAGGTTGGGCGATTGGGCATAAGCATGGCAGATGCAATATAACGTGGATAAATGTGAGGTTATCCACTTTGGTGGCAAAAACAGGAAGGCAGATTACTATCTGAATGGCAATAGATTGGGAGAAGGGGAAGTGCAACGAAATCCGTGTGTCCTTGTGCACCAGTCACTGAAGGTAAGCATGCAGGTGCAGCAGGTGGTTAAGAAGGCAAATGGTATGTTGGCCTTCGTAGCGAGAGGGTTTGAGTACAGGAACACGGATGTATTGCTGCAGTTATACAGGGCGCTGGTGAGACAACATCTTGAGTATTGTGTGCAGTTTTGGTCGCCTTATCTGAGGAAGGATATTCTTGCCATGGAAGGAGTTCAGCGAAGATTCACCAGACTGATACCTGGGATGGCAGGAATGACGTATGAGGAGAGATTGGGTCGATTGGGCTTATAGTCGCTGGAATTTAGAAGAATGAGTGGGGATCACATTGAAACTTTTAAAATTCTGTTTGGACTGGACAGACTAGATGCAAGAAGGATGTTCCTAATGGCTGGGGAGTCCAGAACCAGGGGTCACAGTCTAAGGCTAAGGGGTAGGCAATTTAGGACAGAAATGAGGAGGAATTTCTTCACCCAGAGAGTGGTGAACCTGTGGAATTCTCTACCACAGAAGGCAGTAGAGGCCAATACATTAAATATATTCAAGAAGGAGTTGGATATATTTCTTAAGGCTAAAGGGATCAAGGGGTATGGGGAGAAAGCAGGGACCATGTACTGAATTTGGATGATCAGCCATGATCGCATTGAATGGCGGAGCAGGCTCGAGGGGCCGAATGGCCTACTCCTGCTCCTATTGTCTATGTTTCTATTTAAACAGTTGAAATTGTGCCCTGTATACCAAAATCAAAGTCATTAATATATATCAAGAAAATCATTGGTCCTAGTAGCGGCCTCTGGTGAACAATGCTGTGTAACTTCCGCCAGTCAAAAATACAAACATTCACCACTACTCTCTGTTTCCTGTCACTTAGCCAATTTCGTCTCCATGTTGTCACTGTCCCTTTTTTCCCCCGATGGGCTTCTACTTTGCTGGCAAGCCTATTATGTGGCACTTTATCAAACACCTTTTGAAAGTCCTTGTACACCATATCAACCATGTTTTCCTTATCAACCCTCTCTGTTACCTCATCAAAAAACTCAATCAATTTAGATAAACACCATCTGCATTTAACAAATCCTTGCTGGCTCTCCTTAATTAATCCACACTTGTCCAGGTGACTATTAATTTTGTCCCAGTGTATCGTTCCTAAAAGCCTCCCCACTACCGAGGTTAAACTGACTGGCTTGTAGTTGCTGGATTTATTCTAATAACCTTATTTAAACAAGAGTGTAATATTTGCAATGCTCCAGTCCCCTGGCATCACACCGGTAACTGAGGAGGATTAGAAGATTATGACCAATACCTAGGCAATTTCCACCATTACCTCCCTCAGTAACCTGGGAAGAATCTCATCCGCTTCTGGTGTCTTTTCTACTTTAAGTTCAGTCAGCCTTTCTAGTACCTCATCTTTAACAATTTTTATCCCATCCAATATCTCAGCTACCACTTCTTTCGCTACGACTTTTGCAGCATAGTCTTCCTTGTTAAAGAAAGATGAAAAGCACTAATTTAATACCTTAGCCATGTCATCTGCCTCCATGCGTCGTGTTCACTTATTGGACCGAGCTCTGACTACCCTTTTCTATTTGTTTGCCTATAGAAGACTTTTGGATTCCATTTTATGTTAGCTGCCAATCTATTTTCATGCTCCCTCTTTTCCCCTCATATTTTTTTCACTTCCCCTCTGATCTGTCCATATTCAGCCTGGTTCTCACTCTTTTCTCAACCTGACATCTGCCATCTTGCTCTCTATCTCTCTGGTGATCCAGGGAGCTCTGGCTTTGGTTGCCCAGCTTTCCCACTTGGGGAAAAGTATCTCGACTGCATCCGAACTATCTCCTCTTTAAAGGCAGCCCATTGTACTATTACAGTTTTGTCTACCAGTCTTTGATTTCAAATTATCCGGGCCAGATCCATGGCGAACTTACTGAAATTGGCCTTCTCCAATTAAGTATTTTTACTCCAGAATGCTCCCTGTCGTTTCCATAGCTAATCTACACCTTATGATACTATGATCACTATTCCCCAATTGTTCCCCTACTGACACTTACTCCACTTGTACCACCTCATTCTTCACTGAAGCGGGATATGTGGGATCATCTCTGTAACAGAGACAGGCTTTATTGCTAAGTGGCCTTATAGAAACATAGACAATAGGAGCAGGAGTAGGTCATTCGGCCCCTCGAGCCTGCTCAATGATTCAATGCGATCATGGCTGATCATCCAAATTCAGTGCCCGGTCCCTGCTTACTCCCCATACCCCTTGATCCCTTTAGCATTAAGAAATATATCCAACTCCTTCTTGAATATATTTACTGTATTGGCCTCTACTGCCTTCTGTGGTAGAGAATTCCACAGGTTCACCACTCTCTGGGTGAAGAAAATCCTCCTCATTTCTGCCCTAAATGGCCTACCCCTTATCCTTAGACTGTGACCCCTGGTTCTGGACTCCCCAACCATCGGGAACATCCTTCCTGCATTTAGTATGTCCCGTCCTGTCAGAAATTTAAAAGTTTCAATGAGATCCCCTCTCATTCTTCTAAACTCCAACGACTATAAGCCCAATCGACCCAATCTCTCCTCATACATCATTCTTGCCATCTCAGGTATCAGCCTGGTGAATCTTCGCTGAACTCCTTCGATGGCAAAAACATCCTTCCTCAGATAAGGCGACCAAAACTGCACACGATACTCAAGATGTGGTCTCACCAAGGCCCTGTATAACTGCTGCAAGACATCCTTGTTCCTGTACTCAAACCCTCTCGCTACGAAGGCCAACATACCATTTGCCTTCTCAACCGCCTGCTGCACCTGCTTGCTTACCTTCAGCAACTGGTGCACAAGGACACCCAGGTCTCATTGCACTTCCCCTTCTCCCAATCTATTGCCATTCAGATAATAATCTGCCTTCCTGTTTTTCCCAGCAAAGTGGATAACCTCACATTTATCCACATTATATTGCACCTGCCATGCTTTTGCCCAATCACCCAACCTGTCCAAATCATCCTAGAGTTTCTCGGCATCCTGCTCACAGCACACACGCCCACCCAGCATTGTGTCGTCTGCAAATTTGGAGCTATTACATCTAGTTCCATTGTCTAGATCATTAATATATATTGTGAATAGCTGGGGTACAAGGACCGATCCCTGCGTACCCCACTAGTCACTGCCTGCCACTCAGAAAAAGACCCATTTATTCCAAATCTTTGCTTTCTGTCTGCCAACCAGTTCTCTATCCAAGTCAATACCTTGCCCCCAATCCCATGTGACTTAACTTTACATGCTAATCTCTCATGCGGGACCTTATCAAAAGCCTTCTGAAAGTCCAAATACACCACATCCACTGGTTCTCCCTTATCTATTTTACCAGTTACATCCTCAAAAAATTTCAGTAGTTTAGTCCAGCATGATTTACCTTTCGTAAATCCATGTTGACTTTGTCCAATCCTGTCACTGTTTTCCAAGTGCCCTGCTATTACATCTTTTATAATGGACTCTAGCATTTTCCCCACTTCTGATGTCAGGCTTACCGGTCTGTAATCCCCCGTTTTCTCTCTACCACCTTTTTTGAATAGTGGGGTAACATTAGCTACCCTCCAATCCATGGGTACTGTTCCAGATAATCCTAGTCATTCTACAGTTATTTTTTGTGGCAGGCAATGACTGGTGGAGTACTGCAGGGATCGGTTCTTGGACCCCAGCTATTCACAATATATATTAATGATCTAGACGAGGGAACTAGATGTAATATCTCCAAGTTTGCAGACGACACAAAGCTGGGTGGGCGTGTGTGCTGTGAGGAGGATGCAGAGAAAATCCTGTATGATTTGGACAGGTTGGGTGATTATACTGCATTTGCCATGCATCTGCCCAATGTGGATAAATGCGAGGTTATCCACTTTGGAGATAAAAACAGGAAGACAGATTATTATCTAAACGGCAATAGATTGGCAAAAGGGGAAGTGCAACGAGACCTGGGTGTCCTTGTGCACCAGTCGCTGAAGGTAAGCATGCAGGTGCAGCAGGCACATTCTCTGTGTCTACTCTACCAAAACCTTTCAGAATTTTAAATAGCTCTATTAGGTTAACCTCAGCCTTCTTTTTTTCCAAGAGAAAAAGAGACCCAGAATGTTCATCTTATCCTGATATGTATCTCCTATTATTTCTGGTGTCATCCTTGCAAATCTTCTCTGTACCCTTTATTGGCATGGGGATGGGTACCAACATATAGGAGTAGAAAAGAGGAATAAGGTGCATAAAAGAGTAAGTGTGTTGAATAGTACTAGTGAATGTAGTGCTAGAGGCGGTAGCATTATCTTATTAGATAGGAGCAGATTAAGAAAGACAACAAAAAATTCAAAAATTGGTTTAGAATGCAGGTACGTAAATGCACAATGTGTGCTGGATAAGTTTGGTGAGCTACAAGCAAAAGCAGCTGTATGGCAATATGATGTGGCAATAATGGAAACGTGGCTTAAAAACAATGAGGATTAATATTCAAAGTTACAAGATATTCGGAAAAGATAGGGAAGGAAAAAATGGAGGTGGGGTGGCACTGCTGATTAATGAAGACATTGCAGTGTTGGAAAGGAAGGATGTTCTTGAGAGGACAAGTACAGAATCCATTTGGATAGAGTTAAGGAGCAAAAAGGGTATGATCAAGTTATTGGGCTATTCTATAAGACTCCAAATAGTGAGAGGGAGGTAGAGGTGAAAATCTGCAGGGAAATCGCAGAGTTATGCAAGTGCTATAGATTGTTGATATTGGTGGACTTTAATTCCCCAAATATCGATTGGGATAATACGAGGGTAAAGGGAAAGGAGCGGGTGGAATTTCTGAAATGTTTTCAGGAGAATTTCTTTGACCAGTATATTCTTGGCCCAACTAGGGTGGAGGCATTGCTGGATCTGGTGCTGGAGAATGAGGTTGGTCAGGTCGACCAAGTGTTTGTGGGAGAACACTTGGGGACGAGTGAACCTCGTATCATAAGATTTAGATTAGCAATGGAGAGGAGCAAGTAACATTCTAGAGTGCAACTTCTAAACTGGAATAGAGTTAACTTCAATGGGATGCAAAAGGATGTAGCCAGGGTAAAATGGAGCCAAAGACCGACAGGAAAAAAGTTAACGGAACAATGGGTGACCTTTAAGTAGATGATGTTCCAAGTAGAGGTTAGGGGCATTCCAACAATGGGGAAGGGTGAGGGAACCAAAGCAAGGGCTCCTTAATTGACGAGGGAGATAGAGAAGAAGATGATGACACAAAAAACAGGGTGCATGATGCATGTCAGGTGAATTCTTACAGGAATAACCAGAACAAATGCAATAATTTGAACAGGGAACTCAAGATGAAAATAAGATTGGCAAAGAGAGAATACGAAAGTAGAATGGCGGTTAACATAAAAGAGAACACAAAAATCTTCTACCGGCACGTATACAGTAAGTGGGTAGTAAAAGGCAGCATGGCGCATATGACAAGGTGATATATGCATAGAGGCGCAGGGCAAGGCTAGAATACTCAATGGGTACGTTGTTTCGGTGTTTACTAAGGAGGTGTATTATGACAAAATATCTATAGAAGTAGAAAAGGTGAAAATTGATAGACAGGATGTAATATAAAGGCTCCAAAAGCTTAGAGTGGACCAGCCACCTGGTTCAGATGGCTTGCATCCCAGGATGCAAAGGGAATTGGGGCAGTTGATAGCGGAAGGGCTTGACATAATTTTCCAATCTTCCTGGGATGCGGGGGAGGTGCCTGAGAATTGGAAAGTGGCAAAAGTGACACCATTGTTTAAGGAATGGTGTAAGGACAATCCTAGTAACAGCAGTGGTGGATAAAGTTTTACAAACAATAATGAAGGGAAAAAATTAACAGCCATTTAGACAGGTTTAAGCTAATTAAGGAGAGCCAGCACGGGTTTGTAAATGGAAGATCGTGTTTCAGTAATCTAATTGAATTGATTGATGAAGTAACAGAGAGGATTGATGAAGGGGTTGTAATGCATGTTATCTACATGGATTTTTGGAAGGCATTTGACAAAGTACCACATAGAAGGCTGGTTAAAAAGATTGAGGCTCATGGAATAGGTGGGTCAGTGGCAACTTGGATAAGGAATTGGCTTAAGGTCATAAAACAACGATTTGTGGTAAATGGCTGTTTTCCAGACTGGAGGATGGTAGACAGTGATGTTCACCCAGGGTCATTGCTGGGGTCACTGCTTTCTTGATATATAAATGACATGGTTATTGGAATACAGAGTAGAACTTCTAAATATGCCGATGACACCAAACTTGATGGGAGTGGAAAACAGTGATGATGATATCAATCGACTACAACAGGACATAGAAAGGCTAGCAGAATGGATAGACAAGTGACAGATTAAATTTAATACAGAGAAATGTGAGGTGATGCATTTTGTCAGAAGGAACAGGGAGAAGCAATATACATTTAATGGCACAGCTTTAAAGGTTTTGCAGGGAAAGAGGGATCTGGGAATTAACGTGCATAGGTCCCTGAAGCTGGCAGGACATATTGAGAGAGAGTGGTTAACAAAGCATATTGGATTTTGGGCTTCATAAATAGAGGTATTGAGTACAAAAGAAGAGAAGATATGCTGAACCTTTATAAAGCGCTGATTGTATTGCGTCCAGTTCTGGTCACCACACTTCAGGAAGGATGTGAAGGCCCTTGAGAGGGTGCAGGGGAGTTTTACCAGAATGATTCCAGGATTGGAGGATCTGAGCCACAAGGACAGGTAGGAAAAGCTGGAGTTGTTTTCATCAGAGCAAAGGAAGTCGAGGGGTGTTTTGATAGAGATGTATAAGATTATGACGGGTTTGGTTTGGCTAGACGGGGAAAGGTTGTTCCCACTAGCTGACAGTACAAGGACTAGTGGACACGGGTTTAAGGTTTTTGGCAAGAGATACAGGGGGGCTGTGAGGAAAAACATTTTTACGCAGCGAGTGGTGATGACCTGGAATTTGCTGCCAATGGAAGTGGTGGAAGTGGAGACGCTCAATGTTTTCAAGGGAGACTGGATAGGCACTTGAGGGAAATGAACTTGTAGGGCTACGGGGATAGAGTGGGGCAATGGGACTGACTGGATTGTTGTACAGAGAGCCGGCATGGACTCTATGGGCCGAATGGCCTCCTTCTGTACCTTTATAATTCTATGACAGCCTCTCTATCCTATTTATAATACGGCAACCAGAATTGTATGCAATACTCAAAGTGTGGTCTAACCAAGGTTCGATACAAGTTTAGCATAACTTTTCTACTTTTCAATTCTATCCCTCTAGCAATAATCCCTGATGCTTGTTTCGCTTTCTTTATAATCTTGCTAACCTGTGTCGCTACTTTTAATAAGTTGTGTAGTTGTACCCAGAGATCCCGCTGTTCTTTGACCTCACCCAGCCTCGCACCCTCCAAATAATAAGTGGCCACCTTATTCATCCCCCCAAGATGAAATACTTCACATTTATCTGTGATGAAATTCAATTGCCAATTATATGCCCATTCTGCAAGTTTATTAATGTCCTCCTGAAATCTGTTGCAGTCCTACTCAGCATTGAATAACTCCCCACCTCCACCCAATTTGGTTTCATCCGCACATTTAGAAATTGTTTTGAGGATTGATGACGAGTCCAAACAAAGTTCAATCCCGTTTCCCCAGCCTTTGAACTTCTGATTCCCAGATTCTGACAACCTCTAAACAAACGGCTACAGTCAAACATTCTGATTCTCAGAAGTGAAATAAACGGTTTGAAACCTCCATTTATCACTTACCTTTCAGGTGACTGGGCATTTCGGATAAACCTCCTGCGATGTTCATGTAATCAAATGGATCAGAACCTGTTTAAATAAATTAATCTTCATGAAATCAGATCTGTGTGATATTACAGTAAAATCTGTAGAGTTTGAATCTGAAATTGAATGTAGTGTGTGTTTTACCGTACCAAGTTTGTGTATTTCTTTCAGTATTTTGTCCAGCTTTGGTACCCCTTGGCGCATTTTCACAAATGATTCCCACATCACCCTTCGAGCCCGAGAGCCTTTCTCCATCACCAGATTTAGGACAAGTTTGGAACTTTCTGCCCTGTTTCCATTCTCCACGAGCTCAGTGATTTTCTGTAAAGAATAATGATGAATATATTGAGGAGCAAAGTGAAAGGCAAACATTGAGAATGAGAGGGAAAGGGTCTGCTCAGTGATGATCTCTCCCAGTTGACTTGTGCACAGAAAACGGTCACTGGGCCGGGTACTGATCCATTCTGAACATTGTCTGAATATTCTATAAACATATTGATTCAGTCATTAGCAACCAATAATTGTAATGATTCTAAAATAGAAATCAGAAATATTATTCTACGAGAGTGAGAAATCACTGACAATCTGCAATACTTTTAATAGGATTAGTTTTCGCTGTCTTTCAGTCACATAACATGATATCAGACATCAGACATTGCTATGTTAGCGAGCTGGTTATGTTACTGGACTAGCAAACAAGAGATCAAATCCAACCATGGCGTATTGTGAATTTGATTTCAAATTTGAGTTTGAAACATTTAGAAATAAAAAGCTGATATCAATGAAGAAGATTGCTGGAGAGCCAAATGTCGTTTAAGTCTGGTCGATTCATGACTCCAGTTCTTCACCAATGTAGTCGCCTCTGAAATGGTCGAGCAAGTCTCTTTAAAGAAGGATATAGAAGAATCAAACCGGGTGGTCCAAGTGGCTTTGGCCTCGACATCGGATTCGGACAGGATGCAGGAAACCCCAAACCTGTTTACCATGCAAGTTCCTCTTTTATAACATCTGGGGACGAATACAATGTGTGGAAAGGTGTTCCAAACATTAATTAAGCAAAAGTGTTGCATTGTGGACGCACAGAATCATATCTATCCTCCATCACCATCCCTGGGAATGTCCAAGCCCACCAGAGGTGAGGCACATTGGGATACAGTTGGGAAGCAGTGGTCCTGGGTCTCCTCAACATTGACTCTGGACCCACGACGTCTCATGGCATCAGGCCAAACATGGACAAGGAAAATCCCTGCTACTTACCATCTACTGCCCTTCCTCAGCTGATGAATCAGTACTCCTCCATGTTGAAAACAACTTGAATGATGCGCTGAGTGTAGCAAGACCGCAGAATGTACTCCTGATGGGAGGTTTAATGTCCAGTTTCCAAACAGCTCAATTTACACCACCTAATATCAAGAAACGACTGAACGCACTGGATCCAGCAAATGATATTGGCCTCGACAACATCCCGGCTCTAGTACCGAAGACTTGTGCCACAGTAGTAACCGCACCTCTAGCCAAGCTCTTCTAGTACAGCTACAACACTGGCACCTATCCAACAATGTGGAAAACTGCCCAGGTATGTCCTCTCCACAAAAAGCAGGACGAATCCAGCCCGGCCAATTAACGATGTATCAACCTATTCCGAATCATCAGCAAAGTGATGGAAGGCATAATCAACATTGTTATCAAGCAGCACTTGCGCGCCAATGCTCAGTTTGTTGTCCAACAGGAACAATCGGCACCAAACATGGACCAAAGACTTGAATTCCTGAGGTGAGGTGAGAGTGACTGTGACAACATCAAGGCAGCATTTGAGTGTGGCATCAACGAACCCGTGTAAAAAAGAAAGTCAATGGGGATCACAGTGGAGGGGGTTCACTCCACTGGCTGGAATAATAACATGTGCAAAGGCAAATGGTTCTGGTTGTTAAAGGCCAATCATCTGAACCACAGGACGTCGCTGCAGGAATTCACAGAAATGTTGCCGTGAATTTAATTCTGGGTGTGGGACAACTGGTTTCCGGGTTCCGGTCCCGCCCCCAGCTGCCTCCGCTCTGCAGATGTGGTTTTCCCTTGATTGGCCTTGTTCAGCCTGCCACCGGACAATTAACAGGAAGCGGGTCTGATGGCGTCATTTGATGACACTTCATCTGCTGGTTTCCTTTAAGGGACCAAGAACAATTTTATTTTGACAGTTGATCTGTAAGTGTTTGACAGCATTGAAGTATGCAAAAACTGACAATCACCACACAAAGGTGAACACTTGAAGCCACGGTCTCCAGTGACTCCCTCCATGTGCTCCACAGTACACAGGGAGGTTCTCTTCCCTTCCAAGGGCAGAAGAGATCTCCCCAGGATACCAAAGTACCTTGCACCTCCAACCAAACTTCCCTATCTACTTTAATACTTCCCCATCTCACTAACCACCGCTCAAACTCACAATCACCCTACTGCAAGCATACCAACTAACACACAAGGATAGGCACTTGAGAGGTTTAGCCAATGTCCATGTGAAGTTTCTGGTAATGTGTTGTCATACAGTCTAATATTTTTTTTCCAAAAGTGCTCCTTATTGGACAGATCTGAGCGCCCATTGAGAAGTGTGTTACTAAGTTCCAGTGATTGTTCAGTCATAACACCACCTCCTCCCACGACGCTGTAGTGATGTGTGTGCATGGAATTGCTTGGACATTAAAGGGATGCTTCACAGTGCTGTTGTGGGATGGTGTCAACCTGGCGCATCATGTGCGAGCCAGGGTTTACAGCCATTAAGTGAAGAAAATCTGGCCGTGGTGATTCCATCTCTGGCCTCCCAGCCAGCAATTTTGCCAGGGGCTGATGTCCTGTGTCCAGTGCAGCATCAGGTTGTTGAGGAGGAGGTTGGTGCTCCTGGTGCTGCGGCTACTGTGGTGGCTGGTTGTGGTGCTGCTGCGTCTGCTCTTCCTCCGAATCTGACAACCAGGATAAGAGGATGTAAATGGTTCTCATCCCTTTGCTATAGATTTCAGTTGAGGCAAGAAGTTTGCAAGCACACACTCAAAGTGGCGTGAAATTATTCCAATCAGGTAACACTGACGATGGGTGTCAGCTTGAACAGTCACAATGTCGGTAGTTTTGCAAAATCTTATTCCAAACCTCCAACAATAAATTTGTTGCATTTGAAATTCAGCCATGTTACAGGAGCGCTTTTAAAGTGCTGCACCAATTAATACAAATCATGTCCTCAAGATACTCAATCTCCTTGCAGCTGGCGTGTTTCTGACAAGCTGGGAAACAGGAGCCAGAAGCACGAAAATGGAATACTGCTATAAAAATAGAATTAGCAAGGCAGTTAACGGGCTCTTAACTGCCTGAACGACCTGTCCCACCGGGTCCCATCGGGTCAGTTCTGGAGCGGCTGATCTGATACTCACGAAAATCGCGTGGCGGAGGGCTGGATGCAGGTTTGCAGTCTGAAGCTATTTTTTCTGATTATTGCTGCCGACCCGTCTCCTCGGGGCCTTTAAAATAGAGCCCATAGAATCATAGAACGGTTACAGCACAGAAGGAAGCCATTCGGACCGTCGAGCCTGTGCAAGAGCACTTCAGCTGGTCCAACGCCCCCTCACTTTCCCTGTAGCCCTGAAATTAGTTTTGCTTCAGGCACCTATCCAATTCCCTTTTGAAAACCACAATTGAATCTGCCTCCTCCACCCTTTCAGACAATTCATTCCTGATTCTAACCACTCGCTTCTTAAACAGTTTTACTCATATGGCCTTTGGTTAACCTGCCAATCACCTGAAATCTTTGTCCTCTGGTTCTGGACCCTTCCACCAATGAGAACAGCTACTCTCTCTCTACTCTGCCCAGACCGCTCATGATTTTAAACACCGCTATCAAATCTCCTCGCAACCTTCCCTGCTCTAAGGAGAACAACTCCAGCTTTTCCAGTCTATCCACGTAACGGAAGTCCCTCATCCCTGGAATCATTCTCGTCAATCTATTCTGCACCTTCTCTAAGACCTTCACATTCTTCCTAAGTGCGGTGCCCAGAATTGGAAATAAAGCTCCAGTTAAGGACGAACCAGTGTTTTATGAAGGTTAATCATAACTTCCTTGCTTTTGTAATCTATTCCTCTATTTATGAAGCCCAGGATCCTGTCTGCAGTTTTAACCGCTTTCTCAACCTGCCCTGCCACATTCAACGATTTGTGCACGGATGCCCCCAGGTCTCTCTGTTCCTGCCCTCACTTTAGAATTGTAGCCTTTATATTGCCTCTGCTCGTTCTTCCAACTAAAATATATCACTTCACACTTTTCTGCGTTATATTTCATTTGCCACGTGTCCGCCCATTCCACCAGCCTGTCTATGTCCTCTTGACGTCTATCACTATCCTCCTCACTGCTCACTATACTTCCAGGTTATGTGTCATCTGCAGATTTTGATATTGTGCCTTGTACACCCAAGTCAAAGTCATTAATATATATCAAGAAAAGCAGTAGTCCAATACCGTCCCCTGGGGAACACCACTGTACACCTTCCTCCAGTCCAAAAAACAACTGATTACCACTACTCTCTGTTTCCCATCACTTAGCCATTTTCGTATCCATGCTGTCACTGACCCTTTTATTCTACGGGCTGCAAATTTGCCCGGCAAGCCTACTCCTCTGGGCAGCGACCTAGGACTACCCGTCTTCATCTGCTTATTCAGTGACCTTCCCTCCATCATAAGGTAAGCAGCAGGGCAGTTCGTTGATGATTGCACTGTAATTAGTTCCATTTGCAATTCCTCAGATGATGAAATATTCCATGCCCGCAGGCAGCAAGACCTGGACAATATCCAGGCTTCAACGAACAATTGACAAGTAACATTCGTGCCACAAAAGTGCCAGGCAAAGTCAATATACAACAAGAGCATACAACTATCTCCTTTGGCACTGAATGGCATTACCATTGTCAAGCCACATAAATGCCGTAGCTAATCAAGGTGGCCAGAGTTTGGGTATTCTGTGGTGAGTGGCACACCTCCTAGTCCCGCAGATGCCTCTCCAGCACCTGTAAGGCACAACTGAGGCCTGTGATGTAAAACTCTCCACTTGTCTGGATGAGGGAAGCTGCAAAAAGAAGCTGCACTCAATCCAGGACAAAGAAATACGCTTCATCGACAGCCCATCTACCAGCTTAAACATCCACCACTGGGGCATCGTGGCTGCAGTGTGTACCATCTACAACATGCACTGCAGCAACACACCAAGGCTTCTTTGATAGCAGCTCCCAAACCCGAGACGGCAACCACGACAAGGGCAGCAGGTGCATGGTATCACCATCAGCTCCAACTTCTGCAGGATCCTGACTTGGATATATATCGCCATTCCTTCATCATCTTCAGGTCACAATCCTGAAACTTCCTACCTAACAGCATTGTGGGATTACCTTCACCACACGGACTGCAACGGTTGAAGAAGGCTGCTCAGCACCATCTTCTCATGGGCAACCACAAATGGACAATACACGCTGGCCTTGCTAGTGACGCCCATCCCCCAGCAATTAATACAAAATCTAAGGAGTAAATGATAGTAGGCCGAGTAAAAGCTAGACTTTTAAGGAGGAGATAAAGTTGGCAAGGGTGTGGGTTATAACGAATGAATTACAGAGCCTAGGACCTAAGGCAACTGGACACTCGGCCACTAATGGTAGGGTGAAGGGGTGGGTGCACAAGAGGCCAGAGTTGCGGGAGGATTGCAGTGCTTCAGAATGTATAGGGAGCGGCGAGGCCAAGAAGGGATTTAAACAGGAAGATGAGAATTTTAAATGGAAGGCATTTGACGACCGTGAGCCACTGTATCTGAGTTAGCACACGAGTGATATCTGAGCAGGAGAGGCTACTTGCAGCAAACTTTCCAATGAGCTGAAGTATACAGAGGGCAGAGGAAAGGAGGCCAGTCGGGGAGCATTGAAACAATTGAGCCTAAAGGTGACAAAGTTACGGAGGAGGCTTTCAGCAGCAGATGGGCAGAGATTGGAGTGAAGGCGGGAAATGTTATGCAGGTGGAAGGAATATGTATTTGTAGTAGAAAGGATATGGGGCGAAAGCTCAGATGGTGAACAGTCAGGGTCAGCCTCAGAGTTTGGGCAGGGAGAGGGATAAAATCACGTTGGGTGAAGGCAGAGTTTGTGGTGACATGGAAGACGAAGGATTGGGAACATAAGAACATAAGAAATAGGAGCAGGAGTAGGCCATTCGCCCCTTCAGTATGATCATGGCTGATCTTCTGCATCAACTCCATTCACCGGCCCTATCGCCATATCCCTTGATGACCTTACTAGTCAGAAATCTATCGACTTCTGTTTGGAGTATACCCAATGACTGAACCTCCACAGCCCTCTGGGGTACAGAATTCCAAAGATTCACCACACTCTGTGTGAAGAAATTTCTTCTCATCTCAGTCCTGAATGGCCTACCATTTATCCTGAGGCTGTGGCCCCTGGTTCTAGGCCCCCCAGCCAAGGGAAACATTCTCCCAGCATCCACCCTATCAAGCCCTGTAATAGTTTTGTATGCTCCAATGAGATCCCCTCTCATTCTTCTGCATTTAAGAGAATACAGGCCTGGTTTACTCAATCTCTTCACATGCGACAGTCCCGCCATTCCAGAAATCAATCACGTGAACCTTTGTTGCACTCCCTCTATGGCAAGTATATCCTCCCTTATGCAAGGAGACCAAAATTGTACACAGTACTCCACGTGTGGTCTCACCAAGGCCCTATATTATTGGAGTGAGACTTCTTTACTCCTGTACTCAAATCATCTTGTAATGAAGGCCAGCATACCATTTGCCTTCCTAATTGTTTGCTGCACCTGCACATTCACATTCAGTGACTCATGTACAAGGACACCCAGATCCCTTTCAGCATCTGCATTCCCCAATCTTTCACCATTTAGGAAATACTCTCCCTTACTGTTTTTTCTACCAAAGTGGATAACTTCACAATTATCAACGTTATATTCCATCTTCCATGTTCTCGCCCACTCACTGAGCCTGTCGATATCCCCTTGAAGCCTCTTCACATCAGTCTCACATCTGACACTGCCACCTAGCTTTGTATGTTCGGCAAATTTGGAAATGTTACATTTAGTCCCCTCATCCAAAATTTTGTTCACCAACCTCTTGTGTGCGACCTTATCAAAGGCCTCCTGAAAATCTAATTACACCAGATCTACCGGTTTCCCTTTGGCTACTCCACTAGTTACTTCCTCAAAGAGCACCAATAGGTTTGTTAAACAGGATTTCCCTTTCATAAATCCATGTTGACTCTGCCCAATCTTACTATTAGTTTCTAAGTGCTAAGTTATTGCATCCTTTATAATAGATTCCAGCAAACTCCCAACTACTGATGTGCGGCTAACAGGTCTGTAGATCCCCGATTTCTCTTTCCCTCCTTTCTTAAAATAGCGGAGCTACATTTGCTATCTTTCAATCTGCAGGAAGCGTTCCAGAATCTAAAGAATTTTGGAGATGACAACCAATGCGTCCACTACCCCAATGGCCACCTCTTCCAAAACCCTAGGATGTAGCTCATCCTGTCCTTGGGGTTTATCGACTTTTATCCCTTTAATTTTGCTAGTTAGGCTTCAGCCTGCCCAATGTTTAACTGGCAGAAAATGTAACCTAAATAAATGGCAGGATGTAAATAAAACAGACTCTAAACAGCGAATGAACAATGAGATTGATTTTGTTCTCAGCTGCGAACGAATGCTGCCAGCCATTCTTTGCACTTCCCATAGAAAATCTATTTGCGTTTTGCACTTTAACTCAGTATAAATTGGAGAGCCAATACATGTATCGCTACAGAAGGAACTGCAAAAGCAACTGTATGTCTCCTTAATCAATCAGATTGAAGCTTCCTTACTGAGACAGACAGAGTCTAAAACAGGAAGTCTCAGTTATAATATAAAATTCAACGTCAACTCACGTACAGAAATAGAAATAAAGAGAGGGAAAGAAGGATTGTATGTAAAGAGAGATAAAAGAGACAGACAGACTAAGTGCACACATTATTTAATTATTGTTTTTAAATCTACAAAATTAATTAAAATCAGAAGGGATTAGACTCCACACTTGTAAAAATTAGTCGTGGATTTTTATGATCAGGGGGCAGTACTGTGTGGCTGGGTCAGGTTGGTAGAGGACCTTTGTCTTACAGATGTTTAGTGTAAGGCCAATGCTCTCGTATACTTCGGCGAAGGTGTTGACGATGATTTGGAGTTCGACCTCTGAGTGAGCGCAGACGCAAGCGTCGTCTGCATACTGTAATTCGACGACAGAGGATAGGACGAAATTGGATCTGGACTGGAGGCAACGGAGGTTGAAAAGTTTCCCGTTTGTTCTGTAAATTAGCTCCACTCCAGCGGAGAGATTACTGAGGGTGAGATGGAGCATTGCAGCAAGGAACATCGAGAAGAGCGTTGGTGCGATGACACAGCCTTAGTTGAAACCGGTTCGTACATGAATTGGGTCTGTGCTGGAACCATTAGTCAGGATCACGGCTTACATGTCGTCATGAAGCAGGCGGAGGCTGGTGAAAAACTTCTGAGGGCAGCTGAGTTAAAAGGAGGCCAGTCCATAATCCCTAATGGTTGACAGTGTTGAAAATCTTTGTGAGATCAAAGAAGGCCAAGTACAGCAGTTGGTGCTGTTCCCTGCATTTCTCTTGTAATTGACATGCGGTGAAGATCATGTCCATTTGCCCCTTAGTGGGCGGAATCCGCATTGCGACTCTGGGGGGAGCTCTTCGGCCACTGGGAGAAGACAATTAAGGAGGATTCTTGTGATGACTTTCCCTGTGGCAGACAGCAGGTAAACTCCTCTGTAATTACCACTATTGGACTTGTCATCTTTCTTGAAGATGGTCACAATTATGGCATCTCTGAGATCCACTGGCATGCTCTCCTCGTTCCAGATAAGAGAAATGAGTTCATGAATTGGCGCCAGTAGTGCCTCTCCGCAAAGCTTTAGTCTCTCGGCGGGGATTCTATCTGCACCTGAGGACTAGTTGTTCTTCAGTTGTCAGATGGCCTTTTCAACCTCATGCAGGGCTTGGGTTGTGCTGAGATGCAGGCGGGTAGTATGCTGTGGGATGGAATTGAGGACACTCACATCGAAGACAGAGGCCTAGAAATTCAGTTGCGTTTGCGCCCACTTAGGGGCGAAAGAGTGGGTTGCGCCGGAAGTTTTTCAGTGCCCGAAATTAAGTTGGGCCCTAACATTGGCGTTAGCCGGTAGCGCTGCGCCGGCACCGATGATGTCATCGGTGTGCGCAGCGCCCCGGTTCCAACGCAATTCCGTTCCGAGGCCAAATTCAGTTGCGGTCGCCTCGCCCGCAGCGGCCGCAAACAACGTTTGGAAAACGGGGCCATGCAGCTCCGAGAGGCCGGCGCATAAAGGTGGAGGGGTGGCCGGCTGCTTTCCCGGCGGCCGCATGGCCGCACCTCCCTCCCCGGACTCCTGCACCACCCCCCCGCGGCATTGCTGTCTGACTCCCGCGAGCCCGGCACTTCTCCGTGGTGCCGGGCTCATTTGCCGGGGGAATCCAGCGGCGATCTCACGGCTGCAGGCAGCTCCTCCTTAAGAGAAGGAGGAGGCCTGCAGTACCCCAGCCTGCCGCACTGCATCGGGTGGCGCAGCGGCAGCTGGACACCTGAAATAGACTTTCATCACCCAAAGCGAGGTGGCCAAACCCTGCAGTAGCGCCCGCCTCCGTCTTGGCCCGTCGCAACTGAATTTCAGGCGGGCGCTGCGGGAATCCGGGCGAGCGCTAAATTTCGGGCGCTGAAGACCTGGCGGGGCCTTACTGAATTTCTAGGCCAGAGTCTCGTTTAAGGAGATCTTTGAAGTGCTCCTCTCAGCGGGCACTGGCTGCCTCACTGCCCTTGATGAGTACCTCTCTGTTCTTGGCCCGGAGTGGGGTAGAACCTTGGATGCTTGGGCCATAGATGGTCTTGACTGCGCTAAAGAATCCACGCACGTCATGGTTCTCAGGTAGCTGCTGGATCTCCTGTGCTTTCTCCACCCACCATCTGCACTTTAGGTCGCGCATTTTTTGTTGGACATCGGCCTTCAGGCATCTGTGGAGCTGCTTTGTTGCTCTCGAGTTGTGTTACTGTTTCCAGATCAGGAATGACTTGTGCTTGCCCCCCCGATTATCAAAATCCATGACAAGGTCTTGGACAACGTGGACCACTTTCCAAAACTCGAGAGCCTACTGTCAACAAGGGCAGACATCTACGACGAAGTCCAAAACCGTCTTCAGTGTGCCAGTGCAGCCTTCGTTCACCTGAGGAAGAGAGTGTTTGAAGACCAGGACCTCAAACCCGGCACGAAGCTCATGGTCTACAGAGCAGCAGTGATACCCGTCCTGCTGTATGCCTCAGAGACATGGACCATGTACAGCAGTCACCTCACAGCACTGGAGATGCATCATGAATGCTGACTCTGCAAGATCCTGCAAATCCATCGGAAGGATAGGCGCACCAACATCAGTGTTCTCGTTCAGGCCAACATCCCCAGCATCGAAACTTTGACCATGCTCGATCAGCTCCAATGGACTGGTCACATCGTCCGCATGCCTGATACAAGACTCCGAAAACAAGTGCTCTACTCGGAGCTCTGGCACGGCAAGAGAGCCTCAGATGGAAATGCTTCAAGGACACCCTCAAAGCCTCCTTTAAAAAGTGCAACATTCCCACTGACACCTGGGAATCCCTGGCCCAAGACCACACAAAGTGGAGGAGAAGAATCTGGGAAGGCGCCGAACATCTCCAGTCTCTTTGCAGGGAGCAAGTGGAAGACAAGTACAAGGAGCACACGTCAACCCAAGCATCCCACTCACCCGCCACTTCAACCACCGTCTGCCTCACCTATGACAGAGACTGTAGGTCCCGCATTGGACTTACCAGACCCATGAGAAATCATTTTTAATGCGGAAGCAAGTCATCCTCGGTTCCGAGGGACTGCCTAAGAGAAGAGAAGAGAAATGATAGTTTGCAGTGCGAGAGGGGTTGTTTGGCAGTAATTAATACTGATCTTACCGTATTAAAAATAATTGCACTGGAATGGACAAGCCCAAACTTTTCCTACCGAGTTTCGTGTGTATCTATCTGGTAAGTACTGCAACCTCACACAGTATAATGTATTACAATGCTGAATGTCTCTGATACACCATTCTCGTGCAGCTTTTGGAGGAGCAGGGCAACCCGAACAGCACCTTCCTGATTTATGCATTTAACTGGGCCTGTGCTCCGCTGGAATTTGCTGTCCAATTTAAATGATAAAAGCGGTGAGTACTGCTAGACTCGCCATTATTTTTAACGCAAAATCCGGCCCATTATAAAATATAAAAATGTCAATATTTCATCACCCAGTCTCGCTCTCATAGATACATAGAAACATAGGAAAATAGGAGCAGGAGTACGCCACTCGTCCCTTCGAGCCTGCTCCACCATTCAATATGATCATGGCTGATCCTCTATCACAATACTATATTCCCGCTCTCTCCCCCTACCCCTTGATACCTTTTGTGTGTAGAAATCTATCCGTCTCCTTCTTAAATATATTCAGTGACCTGGCCTCCACAGCCTTTTGTGGTAGAGAATTCCACAGGGTCACCACCCTCTGAGTGAAGAAATTGCACCTCATCACTGTCCTAACTGTACTACCCCGTATCCTGAGACTCGTTCTAGACCCCCCTGCCAGGGGAAACTTCCTTCCTGCATCCAGTCCATCTAGCCCTGCCAGAGTTTTATACATTTCAATGAGATACCCTCTCATTCTTCTAAACTCTAGTGAAAACAGGCCTAGTTAACCCAATCTCTCCTCACACGACAGTTCTGCCATCCCAGAAATCAGTCTGGTGAACCTTTGCTGCACTCCCTCTATGACAAGTATATCCTTTATTAGCTAAGGAGACCTAAACTGCACACAGTGCTCCAGGTATGGTCTCACCAAGACCCAGGTCAACTGTAGCAGGACATCCTTGCTCCTGTACTCAAATCCTCTTGCAATGAAGGCCAACATACCATTTGTCTTCCGAACTGCTTGCTGCACCTGCATGTTTGCTTTCAATGACTGGTGTACAAGGAAACCCACGTCCCTTTGTACATCACATTTCCCAATCTATCACCATTTAAATACTCCGCTACCTTTCTGTTTTTCCTACCGAAGTGGATAACTCTATATTTATCCACGTCATACTGCATCTGCAATGTATTTGCCCACTCACTCAACTTGTCTAAATCGCCTTGAAGCCTCTTTCTGCCCTCCTCACAATTCACAATCCCACCTAGTTTCATGTCGTCAGCAAACTTGGACATATTACATTTGGTTCCCTCAACCAAATCATTGATATATATTGTGAATAGCTGGGGCACAAGCTCCGATTCCTGATGTACCCTACTAGTCACCGCCTGCCACCCCGAAAAAGACCCATCTATTCCTGCTCTCTGTTTCCTGTCCGTTAAGCAATTTTCAATCCATGCCAGTATATTACCCACAATCCCATGTGCATTAATTTTGCGCACTAACCTCTTATGTGGGCCTTTATCAAAGGCTTTCTGAAAATCCAAATACATCACATCCACTGGTTCTCCCTTATCTATTCTACCAATTACATCCTCAAAACACTCCAGTAGGTTTGTCAAACACGATTTCCCTTTCATAAATCCATGTTGACTTTGTCTAATCCCGTTGATATTTTCTAAGTGTCCAATTGTCACATCCTTTATAATAGACACCAGCATTTTCCCTACTACTGATGTTACACTAACCGGTCTATAGTTCACTGCTTTCTCTCTCCCTTCTTTTTTAAATAGTGGGGTTACATTTGCCGCCCTCCAATCTGCCGGAACTGTTCTAAAATCTATAGAATTTTGGAAGATGACAACCAAAGCATCAACTATTTCCATGGCTACTCTGGGATGAAGATTTTGAGCCCCTGGGGATTTAACAGATTACAGTCTCATTAATTTCTCCAGCACTATTTTTTTACTAATAATAATTTCCTTTTATTCCTCCTTTTCACTAGTCCGTTGGTTCCCTAGCATTTCTGGAAGTTATTTGTGTCCTCTTCCGTGAAGACAGAACCAAAGTATTTGTTTAATTGCTCCTCCATTTCCTTGTTCCCTATTATACAGCTTCCCGTTTCTGACTGTAAGGGGCCTACATTTTTCTTCACTATTCTTTTTCTTTTTACATACTTGTAGAAGCTTTTACAATCCGCTTTTACGTTCCTTGCACGTTTACTCTCATACACTATTTTTCCCCTCTTAATCAATCTCTTGGTCCTTTTTTGCTGAACTCTAAACTGCCTCCCAATCCTCAGGCTTACTACTTTTCTGGCAACTTGATATGACTCCTCTCTGAATCTAATACTATCCATAATTTATTTTGTTAGCCATGGTTAGGCCGCTTTTCCTTTTGTTATTTTTGCACCAGAAAGGAATGTGTAACTGTTGCAATTCATGCATTCGTTCCTTAAATGTTACCCATTTCCTATCCACCATCATACCTTTTAATGAAGCTCCAAATCTATCATAGCCAACTCACTCCTCATACCATTGTAGTTTCCTTTGTTTAGATTTAGGACCCTAGTTTGGATTGGACATATTCACTTTCCATTTTAATGCAGAATTCTATCATGTTTTGGTCACTCTTCTCTAAAGGACCCCCAGGAGAAGATTATTAATTAACCCCTTTTCGTTGCACAATACCCAATCTAGGATAGCCTAATCAAAACGGAGTAGAAATCATTGAGTAGTGCACTGACAGAAAACGACAGGCTGATTGAGCTCAATTTCCTGCTGCTCCCCTGCGAGTGACGTTCCACAACCACCGCATTGCGGGAAGAAATTACAGACTGAATGACAGCAAATTCCTGATGTTCCCTCCTGCGGAGTGACGTTATACACCACGGGCACAAGGGCAGAAATTTTCCTCTGTCCTGTGCAATTTTGGAGAGTCCATCATCGGAATGAAGTAAAAGCAATGGAAAAACTGTTGTGCAGGTTCACTAGGATGTTGCCAGGGATGTGGAGTCACTACTTCAGAGGGTTTTGATAAATTTTGGGTCATTCCACCAGACGTCAGCAGATTAAGTGAAGCAATGCTTCAGATTCTGGAGATCAAATAAATAGTTGCTGAGAGTTTCCGGAGGGCACAAATTTAGACTAATTTGGAGCATCCGGGTGAAGTCGGCTAACTTTCTTTGCGCGCAAGGTAATTAGAAAGCATAATTCAATCCATTAACTATTCTGGAAGCAATTCGACATTTTTTTAAATAAAATATATTTATATTGTTGTGTGGATAATAATGAATGCTGGAGTATGGAGCGTGAATAGAAGTTCGGGCATGGACTATGTGGGATAGTAACAGTAATGGGCAGTGAGTAGGAGGTTGTGGTTACAATAGGTTGCCTAGATTTTCAACTTGGGAAGGTGATAGCAGATCGACCATCCATTACACATACTGCCGGATCATCATTTCCATTTAGTTCTATTCCATTAAAGGTAATTGGCAGAACATTATAGGCAGATTGCTGTAATTTCCTGAACCAGTCTCCCGGAGAGTGATGCTCCACAGCAGGTTCTACTGCCCATATTGCATCTCTGTCAAATTTTTCTTGACCCCCGGTGATGCATGGGAGAGAACAAACACTGCACGGCATGGGGTTTTTAGGTTACTTTCCCCGTTTTGTTCTCATACATTTTAACCTATTCAACATATTTTTTTTGTTCTTGAAATGCCTCTCATTTACTCCGCAGATGGTTTTTACCATCTCTCAGTTTCTTCATTGGCTTTTCAACTCATGACCTTTATACCAACACCTGTCTCTTCCCTCTGGTCTCTCCTTTGCCCAGTTCCACTAAAACTGTTCCCCTTTGTTTTCATTCCACACGACTTAAACCCTAACCGTGCCCCTATCCCTTGTACAGATGCTGACGGACCCGCTGTCTATTTTCACCTCTTCGTATGGATGGCCCGGATTTTTCAGTTCCTATAATGGCAGACGCATAGCAGGAAATGGACATTCACTGTCAGATATTTGAGCAATTTGCCCAACTACTTTCCATTGAATGCTTACGATACTCTTACTCCTGGTAAAAGTAGGCATAGGGCTTTAGTTCCAGAGTCACAATATTTTCAATTTTATCCATTTATTTCCTTTTTGGCCTTTTTCTCTTCAGTAACATTCTGTGAATCTAAGATCTGAATCCTGTCAGTTCTGTGATGCTTAATTAACCACTACTCATTCTGTGTCCCTCCCACTTACCCGATGTTCTTGTCCACTGAAATGCCTCTCGTATGTTAACAACGAGCTGACTCCGTCCACCCCTCGTTCAATCGCCTGTTCTAGCCTGTCACGGTAGAATTTCGTGAACTGGAAAAGCTGGCAATCGTTGCATTTTGTCAAGAACTCCGTGATTGTAGAGTTCGGATCTGTGAACGCAAATGCAGAAAATTAAACTCATTATCCACTTTCTATCTGGGCTGCGGCATTATTTCTTATAACAAATGGCTGAAGCTTCCTGTGAACCACAATATCAAACACCTTCTCATAACCCAATCACACCGCATGGGCAACATTCCATCGATCTGTATAGTCACGTCTCAACAAATCTGTATCTTAATATGTTGTGTGATTGGGCACATGACTGGCAAATGATGTTTAAGTTGGACAGGTGCAGTGTTCTGCATGTGGGCAGGGCGAATGCTCAACAATTATGCACCCTTCAGGGAGAAGCATTAAAGAAGATGGAGAAAGAAAGAGATCCTGACATTCTAGTACATACATCTCTACAGGTACCTGAGCAGTGCAGTGAAGTGATAGTTATAGCAAAGAGGGTGTTCGGCTGCTTTCATAGGACAATTGGGAACAAGAGGAATAGTATTTTGTCCTTGTGCAATAATAGACCATGGTCAGGCCTCACTTGGACACTGGACATTCCAGTTTGGATGTCCAGAAATGTTGGGCGATATTGAGGCTTTGGAAAGGGTGCAGAGGAGGGCCACTAGATTAATTCCCAGTATAAAGCATCTTAGTTATGAAGATAGGCTAAAAGAGTTTGGAACCTACACTTTGGAGAATTCTAGTCTTAGAGGTGATCTGATTCAGGTTTATAAGATGATGAAGGGAATAGGTTGTGTTCCAGTTGAAAGTTTGTTCGAATACAAGAAACACAGAGTTAGTACCCAGGTACAACAAGCAATTAGGAAGGCAAATGGCATTTTGGCCATTATTGCAAGGGGGTTGGAGTATAAGACTAAGGCAGTCATGCTACAATTGTACAGGGCTTTGTGAGGCCACATCTGGAGTACTGTGCAGTTTTATTCTCCTTATCTGAGGAAGGAGTTACTTGCCTTAGAGGCAGTGCAACGAAGGTTCGCTAGTTTGATTCCAGGAATGAGAGGGTTGCCCTCTTAGAAGAGATTAAGTAGATTGTGCCTATACTCTGTATTGTAGAAGAATGAGCGATGGTCTCATTGAAATATACACGATTCTGAGGAGGATTAGCAGGATAAATGCTGAGAGACCATGTCCCCTGGCTGGAGAGTCTAGAACTAGGGGGCATCGTTTCAGGATAAGGGGCTGGCCATTTAAAAACGAGTTGAGGAGCAATTTCTTCACTCATAGGTTTGTGAATCTTTGTTTTTCTCTTCCCCCAAATGCTGTGGATACTCAGCCATTGTTTATATTCAAGGTTGAGGTAAATATATTTTGGACTCTAGGGGAATCAGAAGCTATGGTATAGGGCAGGAATGTGGAGTTGAGGTCAAAGACCAGCCATGATCTTAATGAATGGCAGACGAGGCTCGAGCTGCCATATAGCCTACTCCTGCTCCTCATTGTTAAGTTCTTATGTTCCTATTAAATAGGTTTGGGAGGACCAGGGATCACAATTTTAAGGTGCTAGGCCAGATCAAGGTTATATGTCAGGAGGTGGTTCTATTCCTAGAGAATAGTGGACCTCTGGAACAGGCCGCCATCTCGTGAAATGGACGTGGACTCGCTGAATTTCTTCAACCGAGAGCTGGACCGGTTTCTTTTTGCAGTGAACAGCACCTCTACAGCCCGGAGGTACTTCAGGGAATTCAGGGCCTGACTGATCTCCTGGACCAGTGTTGATCACCTAGATGGGTCGTAAAGGAATTTCTCAGATTTTTTTCTATAAATTGGTCTGTGCTTTCATCTGGTTTTTCTCCTTTCCCAAGAAACTACATGGTTTCGATTGGGTGGGGTGTGCGTATATTGGAATACACAACGTATCGCAATTTTCTGGGAAAGGCTGGATGGAACAAAAGCTCTTTACCTGTCCATCACTGTTCATAAGTTTGTCAAATACGACTTGTCTACAGCTAATCCGTTCCAGCCTCCATCATCATCCCCTATATCTCTAAATGCTCACTAATTCGACCTGGATTGACAGATTCGAGGAGTTTGCCTACAACTGCCTTAGACAAGTTTGTCTCTCATTACCCGAATGATCCTCTCTCTCTATTTTAACAGAGACATTGCTTCGAATCCGTCAGTCCTCCTGTATATTTTTTATATCCATCGAGGTTTGAAAAATTGTGTTTAGGGTCCATCCTATCTCCCCTCTGACTTCATTAACAGCCTGGGGTGCATTATCACTGGGCCAAGTGACTTCTCCATCTCGGCTATTTTATTCAGATCCAAATCCTTCTCGACAGGTATCTCTTAACTGTGGACCCACATCCTCCTCTAGTAAACCTGCATTTTCACTTCCGCCATCACTTTTAGAGACTAAAGGAAAAATGATGTATCTCCCAAAAGTTCTTCCTCCACAACTAGTTTCTCCAGTACCCACTCTAACTCACCAACACTGCTTAATGGCCTGCAAGCTTCGCCGAGAATTATGCTATTGCCTTTCCTATTGTTGAACTGTGTATGTATGGATCCTATCTTAGCATCGCTCCCTCGAACACCCTTATGTTCTAAAGCTCTCCGCATCTCTCTCCTCATTTAAGACGGTCTTTGAACCTTACTCTTTGACCAAGCTTTTGTTCACCTGTCCTAATAGCTACTTATGTGCCTCAGTGTCAATTGTTGTTTGATAACGCTCATGTGAATTGCTTTGGGACAATTTACTACGTTAATGGCGCTAAATAAATGCAAGTGTTGTTGTTGTTCTGGCGCTGCCCTCGAACACTTTGTTAATGCGGGAGTACACCTCTATTTTTCTCACTGAGTCCTATCTAAATCTAGGCCCTGTCTTATAGATACTAGATCAGATCTCGCATGCTTCTGACTTTACAAATCTGTTGGAATGATTTGTCCTTGCACAGACACAACACTCAATGCCAGCTACAACTTTCTGTAATGCTTACTCTTTTTTAAATTTGTTTTTTCTTTTGTACCAAGTGACTTCAAAACATCCTTCATTATTTCTTACTATAACTTTTCACTATTTCAAAAATCTTCTGTTTCAGCTCCAAGTTTTATTAATTCCGCTCTGTAGTCTCAGATCTGGATATTCCCCACCTTCCAGTCATTCTGCTGATATCGTTCCCACTGCTCCACTCACCTATTCTGTAAAACAACTGTTGTCGGTGGGTTCAGATTGAAGCCGTCCCTTCCCTTCTCCCTCAACATACCCTCGTGCCCCAATAACGTGAATCCCTCCCTCCTGCTCCAGCCCTGCAGCGCACATTGTACTGCCTCATATTTTCCTTGTCAAGTAGCCCAGTGCAAAACAAGCCAGGGATCACCACCTTGAGGCCTTTTTTGTAGCCCGTGGCTCAAGACTCAATATTCCCTCTATAAACGTTTTTCTATCCATGTTATTGGTTCCGACCATGTTTGTATTCTGCTCTCATTTAGTTACCACAGATGGTTCCACTCAACCCAGGAAGAGAGGAGCTAAAGTAAACATTGGTCCCCTAGAGGATGAGTCTGGGGAACTAATAATGGGAAACAGGGAAATGGTAAAGACTTTGAACAAATATTTTGTATCGGTCTTCACGGTAGAAGATACTAAAAGCATCCCAATAATGGATAATCAAGGGGCTATTCGGGTGAAAGTACTAGGCAAACTAATGGGACTAAAGGGTTGACAAGTCCCCTGGACTCGATGTCCTGCATCCTAGCGGTAATAGATGCACTGGTTGTAATCTACCAAAATTCCCTGGATTCTGGAGAGGGCCTAGCGGACTGGAAAACCGAAAATGTAATGCCCCTATTCAAGAAAGGAGGGAGACAGAAAGCAGGCAACTACCGACCAGTTAGCCTAACATCTGTCATTGGTAAAATGCCATAGTCCATCATTAAGAAGTGTTACCAGGACACTTAGAAAATCATAATATATTCAAACAGATTCAGCATGGTTTTATGAAAGGGAAATCATGCTTGACAAATTTGCTGGAGATCTTTGAGGATATAACGAGCAGGGTGGATAAAGTGGAACCAGTAGATGTCTTGTATTCGGATTTCCAGAGGGCATTCGATAAGGTGCCAGAAATAGGTTACTGCACAAGATATGAGCTCACGGGGTTGGGGGTAATATATTAGCATGGATGGATAGAGGATTGGCTAACTAACAGAAAACAGAGAGGCGGGAGAAATGGATCATTTACCGGTTGGCAAACTGTAACTAGTGGGGCACTGCAGGGATCAGTGATGGGGCCTCAACTATTTACAATCTATATGAATTAATTGGATGAAGGGACTGAGTGTAATGTAGCCACATTTGCTGATTATACCAAGATAGGTGGGAAAACAAATTGTGTGGAGGGTGCAAAGAATGTCCAAAGGGATATAGATAGGCTAATTTAGTGGGTAATTATCTGGCAGATGGAGCTTAATGTGGGAAAATACGAGGTTATCCGCTTTGGTAGGAAAAATAAAAAAGCAAATTATTTAATTGGGGAGAGATTACAAAATGCTGAGGTAAAAAGGGATCTGGGGGTCCTTGTACATGAATCACAAAAGTTAGCATGCAGGCACAGCAAGTAATTAGGAAGGCAGATGGAGTGTTGGCCTTTATTGCAAAGGGAATGGAATATAAAAGGAGGGAAGTCCTGTTAAAACTGTACAGGGCGTTGGTGAGACCACACCTGGAGTACTGCGTACAGTTTTGGTATCCTTACTTAAGGAGGGACATACTTGCATTGGAGGCAGTTCAGAGAAGGTTCACGAGGTTGATTCCAGAGATGAAGGCATTGTCTTATGAAGAAAGGCTGAGCAGGTTGGGCCTATACTCGTTGGAAATAGTTGAATGAGAGGGGATCTTATTGAAACATGTAAGATTCTGAAGGGGCTTGACAGGGTAGATGCAGAGTTGGGATATATCTATATGATTGTGCCTCAGCTATCTCTTCCCTAGCATCTGTGCGCAGCGCCCATCATTCAGACCTGTGGTTTTATCCTCTCTAAGGTTGATTAGTTTATAATTTAACTCTCCTTCATCTTAAATGTGCTGATATCATTTTTGATCATCATCTAACGTCTTGTCTATGATGCTGCACCGGCTGAAGTCATACCTAGTACAAAGGAAGATGTTTGTGGTTGTTAGAGGCTGACTATCTCAGCCCAAGGACATCCCTGCAGGAATTCCTCAGGCAGTGTCCAAGGCCCAACCATCTTCAGCTGCTCCAGCAAAGACATTCCCTCCATCATAAGATCAGAAATGTGGATGTTCACCGATGATTACAGTGTTCAGTTCCATTCGCAACGCTATAGATAATGAAGCAGTCCATGCTCACATGCAGCAAGCCGTGATGACATTCAGAATTGGGCTGATAATTGGAAGTATCATTTCCGC
Organism: Somniosus microcephalus; assembly: GCF_052327205.1. Taxonomy (NCBI): domain Eukaryota; kingdom Metazoa; phylum Chordata; class Chondrichthyes; order Squaliformes; family Somniosidae; genus Somniosus; species Somniosus microcephalus. The sequence continues at coordinate 59,008,970 of NW_028225180.1, forward strand.
CACCCAAGTGCAAGGCAATGGCCATCTCCAACAGGAGAGAATCTAACGAGTGCTCCTTGTCATGCAACGGCATTACCATAGCAAAATCCACGCCCATTAATATCTTGGGAGTTTCCATTGACCAGAAACTTAACTGGATAAATATTGTAGCAACAGGATCGGTTGATCTCGAATGATGGCATTCTGATTTTTCTTTTCGTTATTGATGTGTCTGAACAATAATTAACAAATTATTTTTATATTCCTTGATAATTTAATGTTGCAGTTTCCTTTGCACGCTGCTACTTTTTTGACTTCTTTCCTAATGCTTTTTTATTCATTTTTTTCATCACATCCTTTGCTTATATGCATTTTTCTTTAGTTTCACTTTTTGCCCCATTCCTTTATTCACACATGATTTGTCGTTCTTTCACTCAGTGTAATGTTAGAACAGAAAACATTAACCATTCAGTTTAACTGTGCTATCAACAATTACACTCTGTTTCATTTTGGTCATAGTTTCCTCCCACCACTATCGCTCTCGTATTCCTGTGCCCCAACTTCCTCTCAACCCCGCCCCACTTGGGGTGACCTCCTGCTCCCTGATTCCACACTGTTGCTCAGGAAGACCCTCCTCTGAGTCACTGTCTCTATCCACCTTACAGTCCCCAATACCTAGTATCTATTGGACAGTTCCAGTACTCGGGCTCCCTCCACCAGTGACTATGGTGTCCCACTAGATGGTCACTCACTTCCCTCTTTCTACTCAGTCCCTGTCTTGTTCCCTCTTTATGTGTGAGCTGCAGGTTCTTGCTTGAGATCTGCACCTTTTGACAGTATCGAAATTATATCGTAATTATATTTTAATCATTTTTCTGAATCTACCTGTGTCCATTCTCATTCTTGTTGAAGATGTTGGATCTTCTCCCCTGATTCGACCTTCAGCCATGGTGGTGACAGGCGTTCCCAGGCTCTGATGCTCTGTAATAAATATATTAATAGGAGGGTTAGAGGGAAATATTAAAATGAGAAGGAGAACATTGCCTTGTTAAACATGATAACAAGCCCCTACTCCCCATCAGTACACTAGCTGTTAGCTCTGGGATCGAGCATTTCCCGAGTGTTACGATCAACTCCCCACATCAGGTGTGACACAGACAGCTGCCCAGTGAAATCCAGTGAGTCCCGCTGATCTCCACAACCCAGTTCCAGACGGGCTCCCGTCGGCCGAGACTCCGCACTGGGAGCGCCCATTGGTGAGATTTATTCACTCAGTGCAGGCCAAAGCCAGCCTTATTCCGGAGGTAGAGAATATTCTGCAGGGAAATAGGGAGCGGGTGATCAACGATGAATTAAATGATTCTTCACTTGGTTTTACACATCCGGGAGGTATTGTAACATTTTAATGCTCAGCTTGTATTTAGTATTTTAGATTTGTTGAATTTTGATATAACGTTCTGATACTTCATAGAAACATAGAAGACAGGAGAAAGAGAGCGCCATTCGGCCCCTCGAGCCTGCTCCGCCATTCAATGCGATCATGGCTGATCATCCAAATTCAGTACCCTGTCCCTGCCTTCTCTCCATATCCCTTGATCCCTTTAGCCTTAAGAAATATATCAAACTCCTTCCTGAATATGTTTAATGTATTGGCCTCTACTGCCATCTGTGGTAGAGAATTCCATAGGTTCACCACTCTCTAGGTGAAGAAATTCCTCCTCATCTCGGTCTTAAATGACCTACCCCTTATTCTTAGACTGTGACCCCTGGTTCTGGACTCCCCGACCATCGGGAACATCCGTCCTGCATCTAGCCTGTTCAGTCCTGTCAGAATTTTATAAGTTTCAATGAGTTCCCCTCTCATTCTTCTGAACTCCAGCGAGTACAAGCCCAATCGACCCAATCTCTCCTCATACATCATTCCTGCCATCCCAGGTATCAGCCTGGTGAATCTTCGCTGAACTCCTTCCATGGCAAGAACATCCTTCCTCAGATAAGGTGACCAAAACTGCACACAAAACTCAAGATGTGGTCTCACCAAGGCCCTGTATAACTGCAGCAAGACATCCTTGTTCCTGTACTCAAACCCTCTCACTACGAAGGCCAAAATGCCATTTGCATTCTTAACCGCCTGCTGCATCTGCATGCTTACCTTCAGCGACTGGTGCACAAGGACACCCAGGTCTCGTTGCACTTCTCCCTCTCCCAATCTATTGCCTTTCAGATAATTATCTGCCTTCCTGTTTTTGCCACCTCACATTTATCCACGTTATATTGCATCTGCCATGCTTTTGCCCAATCGCCCAACCTGTCCAAATCATCCTGGAGTTTCTCGGCATCCTCCTCACAGCACACACGCCCACCCAGCTTTGCGTCGTCTGCAAATTTGGAGATATTACATCTAGTTCCCTTGTCGTGATCATTAATATATATTGTGAATAGCTGGGGCCCAAGTACCGATCCCTGCAGTACCCCACTAGTCACTGCCTGCCACTCGGAAAATGACCCATTTATTCCAACTCTTTGCTTTCTCTGTGCCAACCAGTTCTCTGTCCAAGTCAATACCTTGCCCCCAATCCCATGTGCCTTAACTTTACACGCTAATCTCTTATGCGGGACCTTACCGGAAGCCTTCTGAAAGTCCAAATACACCACATCCACTTGTTCTCCCTTATCTATTTTAGCAGTTACATCTTCAAAAAACTTCCAGTAGATTAGTCAAGCACGATTTACCTTTTGTAAATCGATGTTGACTTTGTCCGATCCTGTCACTGTTTTCCAAGTGCTCTGCTATTACATCTTTTATAATGGACTCTAGCATTTTCCCCACTACCGATGTCAGGCTTACATTAGCTACCCTCCAATCCATGGGTACTGTTCCAGGTTCCATCGAATGCTGGAAGATAATCAGCAAAGCATCAACTATTTCGAGGGGCACTTCCTTAATAACCCTAGGATGTAGTTTATCAGGCCCTGGGGATTTATTGGCCTTCAATCTCCTCAATTTCCCTAACACCATTTCCCTACAAATACTGATTTCTTTCAGTTCCTCCCTTTCATCAGATCCTATGTTCCTCGACATCTCTGGGAGGCTATTTGTGTCCTCCTTTGTGAAGACAGAACCAAAATATGTATTTAATTGGCCTGCCATTCCTTTGTTCGCCATTATAAATTCCCCTGATTCATACTGCAAGGGACCTACGCTTCACTTTACCAATCTTTTTCTCTTCACATATCTATAAAAGATTTTACAGTCAGTTTATTTGTTCCCTGCAAGCAAACTCTCATATTCTATTTTCCCTTTCTTAATTAATCTTTTTGTTGAATCCTAAACTGCTCCCAAACCTCAGGTTTACTGCTTTTTCTGGCCAATTTATATGTCCTCTCCTTGGACCTTATGCTATCCCTAATTTCCCTTGTTAGCCACAGTTGAGTCACCTTTTTTGTTTTATTTTTATGCCAAACTAGGATGAACAAAATCTGTAGTATATCCATGTGGTCTTTGAAAGTTTGCCATTGCCTATCAACCGTCAACCCTTTGAATGACATTCCCCAATCAATCCTACCCAACTCACGCCTCAGACCATCGCACTTTCTTTTCTGTAAATTTAGGACACTAGTCTCTGAGTTGACTAATTCATTCTCCATCTTAATGAAGAATTCGATCATATTATGATCGCCCCGACCCAAGGGGCCTCGTACAACAAGATTGCTAATTAATCCTTTCTCGTTACATAAAACCCAGTCTAAGATGGCCTGATCTCCGGTTGGTTAATCGACATATTGGTCCAGGAAAGCATCCCTTAAACACTGCAGGAATTCCTCCTCCACAGTATTATTACTAATTTGGTTAGCCCAATCTATATGTAGATTAAAATCACCCAAGATGACTGCTGTGCCCTTATTGCACACTTCTCTAATTTCCCTTTTAATACCATCCCCAACCTCTGCATTACTGCTTGGAGGTCTATATACCACTCCCACTAACGTTTTCTGCCCCTTGGTATTTCTCAGTTCTACCCATATAGATTCCACATCAGCAGAGCTAATATCCTTCCTTACAATTGTGTTAATCCTTTCATTAACCAGCAATGCTACCTCACCTACCTTTCCTTTTTGCCTATCTTTCCTGAATATTGAATACCCCTGGATGTTGAGTTCCCAGCCTTGGCCACCCTGGAGCCATGTTTCCGTTATCCCAATCAAATCATATTTGTTTACCTCTATTTGCGCAGCTAATTCATCCACCTTATTATGAATGCTCCTCGCATTAAGACACAAAGCCTTCAGGCTTGTTTTTTTAACGCTCTTACACCTATTAGAATTATTATTTACTGTGGCCATGTTTGAATTAAACCGTTGATTTCTCTCAATGCCACTTTTATTTTTCTCCTTCCTATCTTTTGCTTTTATCCTTGTTTCCCTTTCCTCTGTCTCCATGCTCAGGTTCCCAACCCCCTGCCATTTTAGTTTAAACCCTCCCCCAGACCACAAGGAAACACTCCCCCTCGGACATCGGCCCTGGCCCTGCCCAGGTGCAAACCATCTGGTTTGAACTGCTCCCACCTCCCCCAGAACCGGTTCCAATGTCCCAGGAATTTGAATCCCTCCCCCTTGCACCATTCCTCTAGCCACGTATTCATCTGAAATATCCTTCTATTTCTACTCTGGCTAGCTCGTGGCACTGGTAGCAATCCTGAGATTACTACCTTTCCTATTTTTTAATTTACCTCCTAACTCCTTATATTCTGCTTTTAGGACCTCATCCCGCGTTTTCCCTATAACGTTGGTACCTATATGCACCACGACAACTGGCAGTTCACCCTCCCCTTCCAAGATGTTCTGCAGCCGCTCTGAGACATCCTTGACCCTTGCATCAGGGAGGCAACACACCATCCTGGAGTCTCGTTTGCGGCTGCAGAAATACCTATCTATTCCCCTTACAATAGAATCCCCTATTACTATAGCTCTACCCCTCTTTTTCGTCCCGTCCTGTGCAGCAGAGCCACCCCTAGTGCCAGGAATTTGGCTGCTGCTGCCTTCCTCTGGTAAGCCATCCCCCGCAACAATACTCAAATTGGTGTATCTGTTTGAGAGGGGGATGTCCACAGGGGACCCCTGCACTACCTGCTTGTGCCTAGTACTCTGTCTCATGAATATGTTTTCTAACAAGACACACAATATATGGTTGGGTGCGATTCTTCTGGTCTCTATGGGCAGTGACATTGTCCGTGTGTTCATGGAGAGTTGTCCTGGTTGGTGTTTCTATTTGAATATCTTGACCATATCTCTCATGATGTCAGCACCTGACTAATGAGCACTAAGTGGTGAGGACATTTCCCACTGTTCCACTAATATTAACGCATACATGTAATGTTATGAATCATGTAATTCTAAACAATTAGGCGATGCACATCATTTATGTTTAAAATATCAATGTGTGTTCTTACAATCTCAGAAATGGCCATAAATATACAAGTGGTAGATTTGTCTACTGTTTTACAATCACAATTCTCCACTTGTGCTCGTGTCACGTGGTGTGCATGCCCACGCATATGCATCCAATCAAACTCTGAGTCATGCTCCTTTCCTTTCCCCACTGGGGAAATGTAAATTCGATTCAGTCTCGGATCAGTAATTTCTCCAAACTATAGTTGAATGAATCCTCCTAAATGAATTTAAAGCCAAGTTTGAGATTTGTTACATTCGGTATTGCGCTCTTTCACACAGGCAAACACTTACATAATAAACACACTACAGCAACAACAGTTCAGTAGGCAATCAAGTGGAGTACAGAAAGTACAGCGGAGATCATAGATGGAAATTAGAGGGTCAAGGAGAATGTATGAGAAATGATTAGCGTAACATAAAAGGGAACACTAAAGACTTTTATAAACACCTAGGGCTAGATTTTCAGTATAGACAGTTTTGGGGCGCTAACCTTAGCGCCCGCCCGAAGTTAGCGCCCGCCCCAAAGTAGCGCCCCGTTGCTGGAAATTCAGTGGCTTCGCCCTAAGAGAGTGGTGGAGCGCTAAAAGAGGCGTTCCACTCCTACCGTTAGGCGCTAAGCCGGCGGTCCAGAGGGATAGCGCCCAGGCGGGGCGCAGCGCGGGTGCGGTCATTTTTGCACTGACAGCAGACCCCGTGGTGCCGACCAGCTCTTAAAGGGGGAAGGGACGAATTGGTCTGCTGCCACGCCCTGCACACTGCAGCCTTGCAAAGAGGCCTCAACACTGCTGCTCAGCCCCAGGGAGTCATGGCAACGCCAGAGAAGGCCCGTCAGCGTGCCCTGCGCTTCTCAGAGGGTGATCTGGACATAATGGTCACAGCTCTGGAGGTGAGGCACAAGATCTTGTTTCCAGAGAGTGGGAGGAATCCAACCCACCATGACTACACCAAAGCCTGGAAGCAGATCGCCCAGAGGGTGACGTTCACCGGCGAGGCCCCCAGGACCCACAAACAATGCCGTAAAAAATACAATGATCTGACCAGGATTGTGAAGGTGAGTAGCCTTTCCAGTCTCCTCCTCATTCTTGCATGTACACCTGACATGATGGGCAAAGGGACCTGAAAGTCCTATTGGCCAGCCCTCAGCCAGCAGCATTGGGACAGTCATGAGCATCAAATGGCCATTTGGCACTCTACACTTTGGCCAAGCTATTCCACCATGGGAGGCAGTGCACACTACATCAGGGCTTCACTCTGTCCAAGCTATTCCACCATGGGAGGCAGTGCACACTACATCAGGGCTTCACTCTGTCCAAGCTATTCCACCATGGGAGGCAGTGCACACTACATCAGGGCTTCACTCTGTCCAAGCTATTCCACCATGGGAGGCAGTGCACACTACATCAGGGCTTCACTCTGTCCAAGCTATTCCACCATGGGAGGCAGTGCACACTACATCAGGGCTTCACTGCGCACTTACAGCCCGTCCTTTCTCTTGCAGGCTAAAGTAGCGTTTAATCGCCAGGCCCGTGCCAGGGGTGGCCGCGCCAAGCTGCAGAAGCTCACTCGGCTGGAGGAGCGCGTGTGTGTGCTCATGGGAGCCCGTGTGATTGTCCCCAAAGCGTGCGGTGTATCCGACCCTCCACTGCCCGGCAATGGTAAGGACCTCGCCTTTTGGCCCTCTCGCGTCGCACTGGCCCATCCGAGCTACCTCCTTTGCCACTGTCCCACCAATGCGCTGAATCCCACCAGTCCTAACTCCCTCGCTGACGCCATCTCCTCACTCTGAAGCTACTCTTGTGCATTCCTGCTTTCAGCTGGTGACGACCAGGACCCTGAAGCTGCCAGTGACAGCACCTCCGACCAGGAGGAGGAGGAGGAGCAAGCCGGACCTTCGGGGGACCAGTCACGTCCCACAGGAGAGGAGGAAATGCTTGACACCTCCTCACTGGACGAGTGCCTGGAGGAACTGTCGCAGGGCAATGCAGCTTCTGGGACCAGTGGCGTCCAGCCACCCAGCAGCCGTGCGCGTGGCCCGCGGCCTTCCCCCCAAAGGGGGGAAGGATCAGAGGGGAGTGCTGCTGCTCGGCACACTCGCCGTCACCAACGCGGCAAGGGTCCCCTAGTTCGGCCCCCTCCTCCCCAGCGGGAGAGTCGCGACTCCAGTCCGGACACCTTCACTTCGGAGGAGGTGCGGAAGCTGGATAAGATGGCCAACGACTCGGACCGGCGCCACACGGAGCTCATGAGCGTGGTGGGGCGCATGCCTGAGGCCATCGAGTCGCTGGCGACCAGTGTGCGCGAGTTCGGGGCAGCAACTGCCGCGAGTGGCCGCATGCTGACTGATGCCGTCAAAACCCTGGCGGATGTGATGCGCGCGCACACCAGGACCACAGGGCCACTCACTGCTGCCACACGCGCTGTCTCAGGCAGGCATCGCCAGGGCAGGCGCCGCGCTGGACCATCCCAGCAAGCCGCCCGTCGGCTGATTGCTGCGGATCCTGCAGTGCGGGCCCGGCCGAGTGCCACCGCGCCACAGCACCAGCCAGCGCATCCCAGACACCAGCTGGCCCACACTGCGCCATCCGTCGCCGCCATTCCCCCTCTGGGGCGTCAACGGCAAGCGGCTGCAGCTGATGGTGGCCAGGCTCAGGTGCGCCACTCAGCAGACGGCCCCTCGAGGCCCAAACGCCGTGTAGGCCGCCCCCAGCGGCATCTGGTGGAAGGGCATCTGAGCCTCAGGCGCCTTCCCCCAGCCTCGCAGCAGCCACTGGGCAGAGCTTGCGAAGGAGCAGCAGGCCGGGCAGGGGAGGCAAAATGCTGGCCAAGGTCTCGCCCTCGTGGGCCACTCAGTAGAGGGTGTGGCCAGCTTTCCTTTAATATGGCGGTGGCCATCTTTATTTTGCCCATGGTTGTGCTTTTGGAGGGCTTATTTTTTGCGTTAGGCCGACGTTGAGGGCCGGTTTGAATAAAGGTGGAGTGGCTCCTCCCCAGTTTGTGGGAGTGAGTCGTTTGTTGGGCTTTTTGTGGGGCCCGTTTATTGTTTTTGGGGATTCATGTGGGAAGGGCTTTTCATTTTTGTGCAATAAAAAATTATCTTTATTCATGCAGTCTCCATGGTTGTTCTTCTTAGTGTTTGTTGGCTTCGCCGGCTGAGGGCTTGCGGAGCGGCTGCATTCATCTTCCCTCATGGCCCCTGGCCATTCCCTGACAGGGGACTTAGAAGTACCGTGTAATAAGGTGGCGTCGTGCGGCCCTTGGCCCTGGTCGCTCCCTCCTGGGAACGTACTCCTGCTCCTCCTCCTCCTCCTCCTCCTCATGCTCCTCCTGCTCCTCCTCCTGAGGTGCTGGTCCAACGTCAGGTGGCAGTGCCTGAGTCCTGCGGATAGCCAGGTTGTGTAGCATGCAGCAAACCACCACAAATTGGGAGACCCGGTCCGGCGAATACTGGAGAGCTCCTCTGGAGCGATCAAGGCAGCGGAACCGCTGCTTGAGGACCCCAATAGTTAGCTCGATGATGTTGCGGGTGGTTTGATGGCTCTCGTTGTAGGCCTCTTCAGCAGCGGTCCTGGGCGCGCGGAGTGGGGTCATGAGCCAGGTGCACAAAGGATAGCCTTTGTCCCCGATGAGCCATCCTCTTGGGGGAGGCTGTGCCTGGAACATGTCATGCACAGTACTCTGCCGCAGGATAAAGGCATCGTGGCTGCTGCCTGGGAAGCTGGCATTGACTGCCATGATGCGCTGCTTGTGGTCACATACCAGCTGCACATTCAGAGAATGGTAGCCCTTCCTGTTGCGATACTGCTCGCCATGCTCCAGAGGGGCCTGCAAAGCCACATGCGTACAGTCAATGGCGCCCTGCACCAAGGGGAATTCCCCGAGTCTGGCAAATCCCAATGCGCGCTGATGCTGGCTCTCGAGGGCCATGGGGAATGAGATGAATTGGCTTCTCCTTCTGAACAGTGCTTCGGTCATGTGGCGGATGCAGCGATGCGCACCATACTGGGAGATGTTTGCTATGTCCCCAGCAGCGTATTGGAAGGAGCCGGTGGCATAGAAGTTCAATGCCACCGTCACCTTCACTTCCACCGACAGAGACGTCCTGCACCTGAGCTTTGGCCGCAGATCTCGGCGAAGCAGGTGGCAGATCTCTGCAATCACCTCCTTTCGGAATCGGAGCCTTCTAACACATCGCGCGGCACTCATGTTTAGGTAGGAGCGCTGCTGGCGTATAGCCTGACTGGGTAAGGCCTACGTGGCCGACGCCTGTAGCCCCCTCTGCCTCTAGCCAGGGCTGCCCCTCTCACAATGCGTCTGCGAGCCCTACGGACATGGCGCTGCAGCTGCACGTTGGCACCCCATGCAGCCCCCATCAAATCCTGGCAAACAGTCTAATTTCCAAATGGCCACTTGCAGCGCTATTGCCTGAGTCCAAAAATACCTGGCTCTTGCTGCTTGAAACCAGTTAGCTATCCTCCTTGTTGTGTCTCCAGAAATGCGTTGCACAAGACTGTTTTCTGAAAAAAGGATGGCCTTTATACTGGAGAGGACGTTCCCTTTAATTAGCGCCCCCCGGGGCCCGCGCTGGTAGTGTTGCGTTCCTTTTTCCAAACGCTCCGGCCGCCCGCCGCACAATGGGGCGGTCCGACTGAAGTTTGCTATCGGGGCGGCCAAAGGGCGTTGCACGAGGATGTGACGTCATTTTCTGCGCGCGCATCCGGGCGGGCGCTAAACTTTGCGCCGGCGCTAACGGCCAACTTAATTTGGGGCGGGGCGCAAACTGCGCTGCGCCTGGGCGCTACACGCATAGCGCCCGGAAATCACTTCTCTTAAGGCGCTAACTGCTGGCGCAAGCGACTGAAAATCTAGCCCCTAAAGCCTAAAAGAATGGTCAAAGGAATGGTGGGGCCGATTAATGAACTAAAAGACAATTATCTTGTGGATGCAGAAGACATGACTAACGTACTAAATGTGTACCTTGCATCTATCTTCACTAAAGAGGATGCTGCCAAAGTTACATTAAAGGGGAACATGTGAGGGAAATTGGATAGGATACAAAGAGATGAAGAGGAGATAATAAAACGGTTGACAGCACTCGAGTCATATTGGCACTGAAGAAGGCTATTTGGCCCATCGAGTCCGTGCAAGCTCTCTGGAGATCAATCCAGCCAGTTCCATTTCCCTGTTCCATTGTCTGCTTGTACGTTGTTACATTATTCATCAGTATTAACTCTAACCCTAATTTACTGTCATTTGCAAAATTTGATATTGTACTTCTGATTCCAGAATCCAAACAATTATGTACATTATTAACCACAGTGGTCACATCACTGGCCTCTGTGGAATACCGCTTCTCACGTTCCACCAGTCTGAATTACTACCTATAACACCTACTCTTTCTTTTCTGCTTTGTAGCCAGTTTGCTATCCAGTTGGCTATTTGTCCCAATTCCACGTGCTCTAACCTTAATCATGAGACTACTACGTGGCTTTTCAAAAGACAAGGGCCTAGAAATCCAGTTGCGTTTGCGCCCACTTAGGGGCGAAAGAGTGGGTTGCGCCGGAAGTTATTTAGTGCCTGAAATTAAGTTGGGCCCTAACATCGGCATTAGCCGGTAGGGCTGCGCCAGCTTCGATGACGTCATCGGTGTGCGCAGCGCCCCGGTTCCAACGCGATTCCGTTGCGAAGGCCAAATTCAGTTGCGGCCGCCTCGCCCGCAGCGGCCGCAAACAACGTTTGGAAAACGTGGCCTTGCAGCTCCGAGAGGCCGCCGCATAAAGGTGGAGGGGCGGCCGGCCGCTTTCCCGGCGGCCGCATGGCCACACCTCCCTCCCCGGACTCCTGCACCACCCCCCCGCGGCATTGCTGTCTGACTCCCGCGAGCCCGGCACTTCTCCGTGGTGCCAGGCTCATTTGCCGGGGGAATCCAGCGGCGATCTCACGGCTGCAGGCAGCTCCTCCTTCAGAGAAGGAGGAGGCCTGCAGTACCCCAGCCTGCCACACCGCATCGGGTGGCGCAGCGGCAGCTGGACGCCTGAAATAGACTTTCATCGCCCCAAGCGAGGCGGCCAAACCCTGCAGTAGCGCCCGCCTCCATCTTAGCCCGTCGCAACTGAATTTCAGGCGGGCGTTGCGGGAATCCGGGCGAGCGCTAAATTTTGGGCGCTGAAGACCTGGCGGGGCCTTACTGAATTTCTGGGCCAAGGTATATTACATTCATGCAGTGCCCTTGTCTACTATTTCTGTTGCTTAGAGTTAGAGTCATAATGGGATGAAAGAGGCCATTTGGCCCATCGAGTCCATTCCGGCTCTCTGCAGAGCAATCCAGCCAGTCCCACTCCCCGGTCTATCCCCATAGCCCTGCAAATTTATTTCCCTCAAATGCCTATCCAGTCTCCCCTTGAAAACATTGAGTGTGTCTGCTTCCACCACTTCCGTCGGCAGTAAGTTCCAGGTCCTCACCACTCGCTGCGTAAAAAATGTTTTCCTTGCGTCCCCCCTGTATATCTTGCCCAAAATCTTAAATCATAGTCCTCTAGTCCTTGTACCATCAACTAATGGGAGCAGCCTTTCCCCATCTAGCCTATCCAAACCAGTCATAAACTTGTTCAGTTCTATCAAATCACCCCACAACCTCGTTTGCTCTAATGAAAACAAATCCAGCGTCTCCAAACTGTTCTTGTAGCTAAGATCACCATTCCCCAGAACCATTCGGGGAAAACTCCTCTGCATCCTCTCAAGGGCCTTTATATCCTTCCTAAAGAGTGGTGACCAGAACTGGATGCAATACTCTAGTTGTGGCCTAACCAGTGCTTTATAAAGTTTAGGCATTAGTTCTCTACTTTTGTACTCAATAGCTCTATTTATTAAACCCAAGATCCCATATGCTTTGCTACCCACTCTCTCAATATGTCCCGCCACCTTCAGGGACCTATGCACATTAACTCCCATGCCCCTCTGTCCCTGCACACTCTTTAAAAGTGTGCCATTAAGTGCATATTGCCTCTCCCTGTTCCTTCTGCCAAAATGCATCACCGCGCATTTCTCTGTTTTAAATTCCATCTGCCACTTGTCTGTCCATTCTGCTTGCCTTTTTCTATGTCCTGTTGCAATCGAATGGTATCATTTTCACTGTTTCCCACACCCCCAACTTTGGTTTCTATCAGCAATTTTGGTAATTCTATTCTGTATTCCATTATCCAGTTCATTTATAAACATCATATAAAGCAGTGACCTCAGCACTGGCTTAGTGGCAGAAGGCAGAGGGTGATGGTGGAAGGTTGTTTTTGTGACTGGAAGCCTGTGTCCAGTGGGGTACCGCAGGGATCGGTGCTGGGTCCCTTGCTTTTTGTGGTCTACATTAATGATTTGGATGTGAATGTAAAGGGTATGATCAGTAAGTTCGGAGATGACACGAAAATTGGTGGGGTGGTAAATAGCGAGGAGGGAAGCCTCAGGCTACAGGACAATATAGATGGGTTGGTCAGATGAGCAGAACAGTGGCAAATTGAATTAACCCTGAAAATTGTGAGGTGATGCATTTTGGACGGACTAACAAGGCAAGGGAATACACAATGAATGGTAAGACCCTAGGAAAGACAGAGGATCAGAGGGACCTTGGTGTGCATGTACATAGATCCCTGAAGGCAGCAGAACAGGTGGATAAGGTGGTTAAAAAGGCACATGGGATACTTGCCTTCATTAGCCGAGGCATAGAATATTAAGCAAGGAGGTTATGATGGAGCTGTACAAAACGCTGGTAAGGCCACAGCTGGAGTAGTGTGTGCAGTTCTGATCGCCACACTATAGGAAGGATGTGATTGCTTTGGAGAGGGTGCAGAGGAGATTCACCAGGATGTTGCCTGGGCTGGAGCGCTTCAGCTATGAAGAAAGACTGGACAGGCTGGGGTAGTTTTCCTTGGAGCAGAGAAGGCTGAGGGGGGACCTGATTGAGGGGTACAAAATTAAGAGGGGCATAGATAGGCTAGATAGTAAGGAACTTTTCCCCTTAGTAGAGGGGTCAATAACAAGGGGGCATAGATTCAAGTTAAGGGGCAGGAGGATTAGAGGGGATTTGAGGAAAAACTTTTTTCACCCAGAGGGTGGTTGGAATCTGGAACTCACTGCCTGAAAGGGTGGTAGAGTCAGCAACCCTCATAACATTCAAGAAGCATTTGGATGAGCACTTGAAATGCCATAGCATACAAGGCTACGGACAAAATGCTGGAAAATGGGATTAGATTAGACAGGGCTTGATGGCCAGCGCGGACGCGATCGGCCGCAGGGCCTCTTTCTGTGCTGTATAACTCTATGACTCTATGACTGACCCTTGGGGAACACCGCGGTCTACCATTCTCCAGTCTGAAAAACAGCCAATTACCACAACTCGCTGTTTTCTCTCCATAAGGCAATCCCTTATCCAAGCTGCCAATGGCCCACCTATTCCATCCTCAATTTTGTTATTCAGCCTTTTATATGGTACTCTGTGAAATGCCTACTGAAAATCCAGGTAGACAACATTCATTGGATTAAATTCATCAATCCTCCCTGTTACTTCATCAAATTAGATTTCAATAGGTTGGTCAAGCATGACCTTCCTTTTTGAAATCTGTGCTCAATATTCTTTATTATATATTTTGTTGTCAAACGCTTTTCGATTACATCTTTGTGAGTAAAGATCCCAATATATTTTCTACCCCCGACATCAAGCTAACTGGTCCAGAGGTCTCTGGATTTGTTCCCCCGTCTTGTTGAATATAGGATCATTAGCAGTCTGCCATCCAGACCAGGGTGTGTATCCTCTCTAAATCTGTCTAGTATTTCAATTATCTCCCCCCACAGGTTTCTATCTTAAATATCTTGATATCCTTTTTGATGTTTTTTTCTAATGTCATGTCCACCTTTTTAGCCTCCCTGGTTAAACTGAGGCAAAGTAACTACTCAATATTTCCCCCATTTCACTGTCACTACCTGCGAGATTATCTTGTGCATCCTTTAGTGGCAATATCCATATCTTAACTTTCCATGTGTTATTTATGTGTGGAAAGAATACTTTTATATTGTTTGATAACTTGATTGGATAATTGCTCTTGATTTTCCCCAATATTTTTTTGAATTCCTCCCTAAACTCTTTGTATTTCCTTTTGTCATACTCTCCTTCATTGGCTATGTACTTAGGGTAGGCTTTTGTTTTAGTTTTATTTTTACTCATAACTTTATTCATTACTAGCAGTAGTAGTCTGCGCCTAGAAAAGGGAATAAGTGGAAACATCACACTTTCTGATCTCACTGGGCCCATCCTTCCCGGGTTACACTCTGTCTGATCTCACTGGGCCCATCCTCCCCGGGTTAAACACTGTCTGATCTCACTGGGCCCATCCTCCCCGGGTTACACACTGTCTGATCTCATTTGTCCCATCCTTTCCGGGTTACACACTGTCTGATCACACTGGACCCATCCTCCCCGGGTTACACACTGTCTGATCTCACTGGACCCATCCTCCCCGGGTTACACACTGTCTGATCTCACTGGGCCCATCCTCCCCGGGTTACACACTGTCTGATCATACTGGACCCATCCTCCCCGGGTTACACACAGTCTGATCTCACTGGGCCCATCCTCCCTGGGTTACACACTGCCTGATCTCACTGGGCCAATCCTCCCGGTGTATGCACTGTCTGATCTCACTGGGCCCATCCTCCCCCGGTTACAGGCTGTCTGATCTCAATGGGCCCATCCTCCCCAGGTTACACACTGATCTCACTGGGCCCATCCTCCCCTTGTTACACACTGTCTGATCTCACTGGGCCCATCCTCCCCGGGTTACACACAGTCTGATCTCACTGGGCCCATTCTCCCCGGTTACATACTGTCTGATCTCACTGGGACCATCCTCCCCGGGTTAAACACAGTCTGATCGCACTGGGCCCATCCTCCCCGGGTTACACAATGCCTGATCTCACTGGGCCAATCCTCCCAGTGTACGCACTGTCTGATCTCACTGGACCAATCCTCTCAGGGTTACACACTGTCTGATTTTACTGGGCCCATCCACCCCAGTTTAAACTCTGTCTGATCTCACTGGGCCCATCTTCTCCAGGTTACACACTCTCTGATTTCACTGGGTCCAACTTCCTCAGGCTACACACTGTCTGATCTTACTGGGCCCAAACTCCCCAGGGCTAGAAAATGTCTGAAATCACTGGTCCCATCAACCCCGGGTTACACTCTGTCTGATCGCACTGGGCCTATCCTCCCCGGGTTACACACTGTCTGATCTCACTGGGCCCATCCTCCCCGGGTTACATACTGTCTGTTCTCACTGGACACATGCATCACGGGTTAGGCAGTGTCTGATCTCACTGGCCCCATCCTCCCCGGGCTACACACTGACTGATCTGACTGGGCACTACCTCCCCGGGTTACATACTGTCTGATCTCACAGAACACATCCTTCCTGGGCTACACTCTTCTTTTTCCGATATCTCTGTTCTGTTTTACTGTCCGATGTTTCTATCATGTATTAATTATCTGGAATCTATTTTAACAATCGTTTTAATCATGACTCTCGCTAAATTTCTAAGCTCTACTCAATCATCTGCTATTAGTAGCGGCGAGTGAAAGGTTAAACTAGAACTTTGACATTTTATCTGCAACAGGTAATTAATGTGACAGGACATGAGTTAGACCAACAGTAAGTGTGACGCTTACTGGATGTGTGCGGTACGAATAAGACTTTTAATGTGTTACTTGTGAATCTGGAAGGCCTGGCTCGTACTGAGACAGATGGCGTTTTAAAAGTATATTAAGTGTAAGAGGATAACTAGGGAAAGAGTAGGGCCCATCAGGGACCAAAAATGCAAACTGTGTGTGGAGCCAGAAGATGTAGGTGGGGTTTTAAATGAATTTTTTGCATCTGTGTTCACTATGGAGAAGGATGATGTAGACATAGAAATCATGCAGGGGTACTGTGATATACTTGAACATATTAGCATCGAGAGGGAGGAGGTACTACCGGTTTTAGCAGGTTTAAAATTGGATAAATCCCCAGGCCCGGACGAGATGTATCCCAGGCTGCTGTATGAGGCAAAGGAGGAGATTGCAGGGGCTCTGACACAAATTTTCAGAACCTCTCTGGCCACAGGGGATGTGCAAGGGGACTGGAGAACAGCTAACATAGTACCATTATTCAAGAAGGTTAGTAGGGATAAACCAGGGAATTACAGGCCAGTGAGCTTAACATCAGTGGTAGGGAAATTATTGGAAAAATTCTGAGGGACAGAATTAGTCTCCACTTGGAGAGGCAAGGATTAAACAGGGATAGTCAGCATGGCTTTGTCAAAGGAAGATCACGCCTGACCAATTTGATTGAATTTTTCGAGGGGGTGACTAGGTGTGTGGATGAGGGTAGTGCAGTGGATGTGGTATACATGGATTTCAGTAAGGCTTTCGATAAAGTCCCACATAGGAGACTGGTCAAGAAGGTAAAAGGCCATGGGATCCAGGGTGCCTTGGCACATTGGATCCAAAACTGGCTTAGTGGCAGAAGGCAGAGGGTGATGGTCGAATGTTGTTTTTGTGACTGGAAGCCTGTGTCCAGTGGGGTACCGCAGGGACCGGTGCTCAATAATCTGTGCTCAATATTCTTTATTATATATTTTGTTGTCAAACGCTTTTCGATTACATCTTTGTGAGTAAAGATCCTAATATATTTTCTACCCCCGACATCAAGCTAACTGGTCCAGAGGTCTCTGGATTTGTTCCCCCTGTCTTGTTGAATATAGGATCATTAGCAGTCTGCCATCCAGACCAGGGTGTGTATCCTCTCTAAATCTGTCTAGTATTTCAATTATCTCCCCCCACAGGTTTCTATCTTAAATATCTTGATATCCTTTTTGATGTTTTTTTCTAATGTCATATCCACCTTTTTAGCCTCCCTGGTTAAACTGAGGCAAAGTAACTACTCAATATTTCCCCCATTTCACTGTCACTACCTGCGAGATTATCTTGTGCATCCTTTAGTGGCAATATCCATATCTTAACTTTCCATGTGTTATTTATGTGTGGTAAGAATACTTTTATATTGTTTGATAACTTGATTGGATAATTGCTCTTGATTTTCCCCAATATTTTTTTGAATTCCTCCCTAAACTCTTTGTATTTCCTTTTGTCATACTCTCCTTCATTGGCTATGTACTTAGGGTAGGCTTTTGTTTTAGTTTTATTTTTACTCATAACTTTATTCATTACTAGCAGTAGTAGTCTGCGCCTAGAAAAGGGAATAAGTGGAAACATCACACTTTCTGATCTCACTGGGCCCATCCTTCCCGGGTTACACTCTGTCTGATCTCACTGGGCCCATCCTCCCCGGGTTAAACACTGTCTGATCTCACTGGGCCCATCCTCCCCGGGTTACACACTGTCTGATCTCATTTGTCCCATCCTTTCCGGGTTACACACTGTCTGATCACACTGGACCCATCCTCCCCGGGTTACACACTGTCTGATCATACTGGACCCATCCTCCCCGGGTTACACACAGTCTGATCTCACTGGGCCCATCCTCCCTGGGTTACACATTGCCTGATCTCACTGGGCCAATCCTCCCGGTGTATGCACTGTCTGATCTCACTGGGCCCATCCTCCCCCGGTTACAGGCTGTCTGATCTCACTGGGCCCATCCTCACCAGGTTACACACTGATCTCACTGGGCCCATCCTCCCCTTGTTACACACTGTCTGATCTCACTGGGCCCATCCTCCCCGGGTTACACACAGTCTGATCTCACTGGGCCCATTCCCCCGGTTACATACTGTCTGATCTCACTGGGCCCATCCTCCCCGGGTTACACACAGTCTGATCGCACTGGGCCCATCCTCCCCGGGTTACACAATGCCTGATCTCACTGGGCCAATCCTCCCAGTGTACGCACTGTCTGATCTCACTGGACCAATCCTCTCAGGGTTACACACTGTCTGATTTCACTGGGCCCATCCGCCCCAGTTTAAACTCTGTCTGATCTCACTGGGCCCATCTTCTCCAGGTTACGCACTCTCTGATTTCACTGGGTCCAACTTCCTCAGGCTACACACTGTCTGATCTTACTGGGCCCAAACTCCCCAGGGCTAGAAAATGTCTGAAATCACTGGTCCCATCAACCCCGGGTTACACTCTGTCTGATCGCACTGGGCCCCTCCTCCCCGGGTTACACACTGTCTGATCTCACTGGGCCTATCCTCCCTGGGTTACATACTGTCTGTTCTCACTGGACACATGCATCACGGGTTAGGCAGTGTCTGATCTCACTGGCCCCATCCTCCCCGGGCTACACACTGACTGATCTGACTGGGCACTACCTCCCCGGGTTACATACTGTCTGATCTCACAGAACACATCCTTCCTGGGATACACTCTTCTTTTTCCGATATCTTTGTTCTGTTTTACTGTCTGATGTTTCTATCATGTATTAATTATCTGGAATCTATTTTAACAATCGTTTTAATCATGACTCTCGCAAAATTTCTAAGCTCTACTCAATCATCTGCTATTAGTAGCGGCGAGTGAAAGGTTAAACTAGAACTTTGACATTTTATGTGCAACAGGTAATTAATGTGACAGGACATGAGTTAGACCAACAGTAAGTGTGACGCTTATTGGATGTGTGCGGTACGAATAAGACTTTTAATGCGTTACTTGTGAATCTGGAAGGCCTGGCTCGTACTTAGACAGATGGCGTTTTAAAAGTATATTAAGTGTAAGAGGATAACTAGGGAAAGAGTAGGGCCCATCAGGGACCAAAAATGCAAACTGTGTGTGGAGCCAGAAGATGTAGGTGGGGTTTTAAATGAATTTTTTGCATCTGTGTTCACTATGGAGAAGGATGATGTAGACATAGAAATCATGCAGGGGTACTGTGATATACTTGAACATATTAGCATCGAGAGGGAGGAGGTACTACCGGTTTTAGCAGGCTTAAAATTGGATAAATCCCCAGGCCCGGACGAGATGTATCCCAGGCTGCTGTATGAGGCAAAGGAGGAGATTGCAGGGGCTCTGACACAAATTTTCAGAACCTCTCTGGCCACAGGGGATGTGCAAGGGGACTGGAGAACAGCTGACATAGTACCATTATTCAAGAAGGGTAGTAGGGATAAACCAGGGAATTACAGGCCAGTGAGCCTAACATCAGTGGTAGGGAAATTATTGGAAAAATTCTGAGGGACAGAATTAGTCTCCACTTGGAGAGGCAAGGATTAAACAGGGATCGTCAGCATGGCTTTGTCAAAGGAAGATCACGCCTGACCAATTTGATTGAATTTTTCGAGGTGGTGACTAGGTGTGTGGATGAGGGTAGGGCAGTGGATGTGGTATACATGGATTTCAGTAAGGCTTTCGATAAAGTCCCGCATAGGAGACTGGTCAAGAAGGTAAAAGGCCATGGGATCCAGGGTGCCTTGGCACATTGGATCCAAAACTGGCTTAGTGGCAGAAGGCAGAGGGTGATGGTCGAAGGTTGTTTTTGTGACTGGAAGCCTGTGTCCAGTGGGGTACCGCAGGGACCGGTGCTGGGTCCCTTGCTGTTTGTGGTCTACATTAATGATTTGGATGTGAATGTAAAAGGTATGATCAGTAAGTTCGCAGATGAAACGAAAATTGCTGGGTTGGTAAATAGCGAGGAGGGTAGCTTCAGTCTGCAGGACGATATAGATGGGTTGGTCAGATGGGTGGAACAGTGGCAAATGGAATTTAACCGTGAAAAGTGCGTGATGATGCATTTTGGAGGGACTCACAAGACAAGGGACTACACAATGAATGGTAAGACCCTAGGAAAGACAGAGGATCAGAGGGACCTTGGTGTGCATGTACTTAGATCCCTGAAGGCAGCAGAACAGGTGGATAAGGTGGTTAAAAGGGCATATGGGATACATGCCTTCATTAGCCGAGGCATAGAATATAAGAGCAGGGAGGTTATGATGGAGCTGTACAAAACGCTGGTATGGCCACAGCTGGAATACCGTGTGCAGTTCTGATCGCCACACTATAGGAAGGATGTGATTGCTTTGGAGAGGGTGCAGAGGAGATTCACCAGGATGTTACCTGGGCTGGAGCGCTTCAGATATGAAGAAAACTGGACAGGCTGGGGTTGTTTTCCTTGGAGCAGAGAAGGCTGAGGAGGGACCTGATTGAGGTGTTCAAAATTATGAGGGGCATAGATAGGGTAGATAGAAAGAAACTTTTTCACTTAGCACAGGGGTCAATAACAAGGAGGCATAGATTCAAGGTAAGGGGCAGGAGGTTTAGAGGGGATTTCAGGAAGAACTTTTTCACCCAGAGGGTGGTTGGAATCTGGAACTCACTGCCTGAAAGGGTGGTAGAGGCAGGAACCCTCACAACATTCAAGAAGCATTTGGATGAGCACTTGAAATGCCATAGCTAACAAGGCTACGGACCAAATGCTGGAAAATGAGAATAGATTAGACAGGGCTTGATGGCCGGCGCGGACGCGATGGGTCAAACGGCCTCTTTCTGTGCTGTATAACTCTATGACTCTATGACTGGAAATTCTTCTCACTGCGTTTGTTGGAAAAGGCCAAATAGGAAAAAGGACATGTGCGAATGTTCATTGCACCACCCCAGTACTGGGAGTAAGGAATGGCATGTGGAATAAAATTCTCTGTTCAAAAGGGACTGAAATAAGCCTCATCAATCTAAGAAATATACTATTAAACCATTACAATATGAAGTCTTATGATTATATATATCTATTAACCTAGTGCTCAAAAGCAACAGAATGTCACAGTGGTGTTCCCAGTGATCTGAAATGGGCAGTCAGCTTTTCACTATTTTATAAATGACTTGGATGAAGGAATACAGAGCCGTATTTCTAAGTTTGCTGACCACACTAAGTTAATTTGCACAGTAAGCAGTGCAGATGGAAAATAAAGCAGCAAAAGGACATTGATGCATTAAGTGCACAGACAAAGCTGTGGCAGATGTAATCCGACGTTGGAAAGCATGCGGTGATCCACTATGGACCCAAGAAAGATAGATCAGAGTCATTTCTAAATGGCGAGAAGCTAGAAACAGTGGAGGAGCAGAGAAATGTAGGTGTACAATTACAGAAATCACTGAAAGAAAGTGCATAGATACAAAATTAATTAGAAAGGCTATTATAATATTGGCCTCTATCTCAAGATGGCTTGACTCACCGGTGGCAACAGCAGCACCGAGAGCGGCCCTGGGTGGAAACCCAGTGCAGAGACCGAGGATATAAAAAGCGGGCGAGAGACAGAATGGCATAGACTCACCGGCAGCAGCAGCAGCGAGAGCGGCCCTGGGTGGAGACTGAGCACAGAGCCTGAAGATTTAAAGAGCGGGGGGAGAGAGAAAAAACACAAGGAGTGACGTCACAGGATAGCTGGTAACTGATTGGTTGGTAAAGGCACATAGTTTTAAAAAAAAATATTGTTCTTCAAGGGGCTGGGGTTAAAAAGTTGGTTAGCGATAAAACAGAAACTTAGAGATTGGTAACTGTTAACACTATTTTAAATTTGTAACTGGTAATACTATATTATATTAATCATTTGAATTAGATACATCTTAGTCTTAAGTTTCCGTAAAGCTAGTTAATAGCCTATTAAATAGAGGCATGGTAATGCAGCTCATTCACACGGAGTGCACATCATGTGCCATGTGGGAAATCCAGGATGCTTCCCATGTCCTGGACAACCACATATGCAGGAGGTGTCGTCAGCTGGAGGAGCTCGAGCTCTGCGTTACAGAGCTGGAGCAGCAGCTGGCGTCATTGCAGTGCAATCGTGAGTCTGAGAGCTATGTGGATATCAAGTTTCTGGATGTGGTCACCCCACAGCTAATGAGTATGCAGGCAGAGTGTGAATTGGTGACCGCCAGACAGAAAAGAAGGGCTAGGCAGGTAGTCCAGGAGTCCCCTGAATGCATCTCGCTCTCCAACTATTATTCTGTTCTGAGTACTGGTGAGGGCAATATTTCCTCTGGGGAGTACAGCTAGAGCCAAATCCACGGCACCACGGGTGGCTTAGCTGCACAGCGGGGAAGGGAGAAAGAAAATTGGGAGACCAAGAGTGGAAGGGGATTCGATAGTTAGGGTTGCAGACAGCGTTTTTGTGGCCGCATACATGACTCCAGGATAGTGCTTTGTCTCCCTGGTGCCAGTGTTAAGGTTGTCACTAAGCGGCTGCAGAACATTTTCAGTGGGGAGGGTGAACTGCCAGAGGTCGTGGCCCATATTGGTACCGACGATAAAGGCAGAAAGAGGTTTGAGGTCCTGCAGGCAGATTTCAGGGAGCAAGGAAAGAGATTAAAAAGCAGGACCTCAAAGGCAGCAATCTCTGGATTACTCACGGTGCCATGCGCGAGTGAGCATTGAAATAGAAGAATAGAGCAGATGAATGCGTGGCTGGAGAGATGGTGCACCAGGGAAGGCTTCAGATTCCTGGGACATTGGGACCGGTTCTGGGGGAGGTGGGACCTGTTAAGGCCGGGCGGGTTGCACCTCAACAGGGGGGATCCAATATCCTCGTGGGTAGCTTTGCTACTGCTGTTGGACAGTGTTTATCTAATTTGGCACGTGGATGGGCACCAGGATGTAACATTAGAAAGGTGAAATAAAGTGCTGAAAGGATTGGGAGAGGCAAAGAGCACTAAAGCAAGAAATAGTACGTTATTAGGTGGGGTCCAAATAAAAGAGAATAGAGGATGGTCTAAGATGGGTTTACAGAATATGTATCTGAATGCACGAAGCGCAGTAAACAAGGTTAGTGAGCTGCAGGCACAAATAGCCCCGTTGGAATAAAATGTTGTGGCAATAACTGAGACCTGGCTCAAAAAAGGGCAGGATTGGATATTAAAGTTTCCTGGTTATAAGGTGTTCAGGAAATACAGGGAAGGAAAGATAGGAGGTGGTGTGGCAGTATTGGTTAAGGAGAATGATATACTGCTGGGGGGGGTGGCGTGGGGGGGGGAGGATGTCCTGGAGGGGTCAAGGACAGAATCTATATGGCCAGAATTATGAAATAATAGAGGTGCCATTAAACTACTAGGTTTATTCTATAGACTACCAAATAGTGGTAAAGATAGAGAGGAGCAAATTTGCTGAGAAATTACAGAGACGTACAAGGACTATAGAGTAGTAATAAGGTGGGATTTCCTCTATCCTAATATAAACTGGGATTGAAATAGTGTTAAGGGCAGAGAAGGGGAAGTAGTTATGAAGTGTGTTCAGGAGAACTTTCTTGATCAGTATGTTTCAAGCCCGACGAGGGAGGAGGAATTGCTGGATCTATTTCTGGGGAATGAGATTGGTCAAGTGGAGCAAGTGTCAGTAGGTGAACATTAAGGCAATAGTTATCAGAATATCATAAGTTTAAGGTTAGCTGTGGAAAAGGACAGGGAGCAATCTAGAGTAAAAAAGTTAAACTGGGGAAAGGCCAATTTCACTGGGATAATAACGGATCTGGCCCGGATAAACTGGAATCAAAAATTGGCAGGCAAAACTATAGTGGAACACTGGGCTTCGTTTGAAGAGGAAATAGTTCGGGTACAGTCGAGGTACATTCCCATGAGGGAGAATGGTAGAGCGACTAAAATCTGAGCTCCCTGGTTGAAGAAACAGATAGAGAATAAGATGGAGCAGAAAAAGAGCATGAGAAACAGGCTATATATGGAAAGGTCAGAGGAGAAGTGAAATAGAAATAAAGGGGCAACGAGAGGCTATGCGAATAGAATGGCAGCCAACATAACAGGTAATCCAAAAGCCTTCTATAGGCATATACATAATAAAAGGCTAGAAAGCGGCGGAGTAGGGTAGATTAGGAACCAAAAAGGAGATCTATACATGAAGACAGAGGGTATATCTGAGGTACTAAATGAATACTTTGCGTCTGTCTTCACCACGGAAGAGGATGCTGACATAGACAGAGTGAAGGAGGCGGCAGTGGAGGCACTTGATAGGATAACATTTGATAAAGAAGTGGTATTAGAAAGGCTGGCTGTATTAAAGTAAATAAATCACCGGGAGCAGATGGGATGCATCCTAGGATGATAAGGGAATTGAGGGTGGAAATCGCGGAGTTATTGGCCATAATATTCCATTCCTCCATAGATACGGGGATAGTGCCAGAAGATTGGAGAATTGCAAATGTTACACCATTGTTCAGAAAAGGGTTTGAAGATAAACCCAGCAACTACAGCCCTGTAAGTTTAACCTCGGCAGAGGGGTAACTTTTAGAAACAGTAATCAGGCTCATAATCGGCAGTCACTTGCTTAGGGGTGGATTAATTAAAGCCAGCACAGATTTGTTAAAGGCAAATCATGTTTAACCAACGTGATCGAGTTTTTGATAAGATAACAGAAAGGGTTGATGTAGTGTACATGGATTTCCAAAAGACGTTCAACAAAGTGCCACATCATACCATTGTCACCAAAATTGAAGCCCATGGAATAAAACATAAGATCATAAAATATGAGAGGAGGAATAGGCCACATGGCCTCTCGAAACTGCTCCACCATTCAATAAGATCATGGCTGATCATCGACGTCAGCTCCACTTTCCCACCCGATCTCCATATCCCTCGATTCCCCCAGAGTCCATAAATCTATCTATCTCAGCCTTGAATATAAACAAAGACTCAGCATTCAATGCGCTCTGGGGCAGATAATTCCAAAGATTCACAACCATCTGTGTGAAGAAATTCCTCCTCAACTCGGTTTTAAATAACCTACCCCTTATCCTGCGTTATGCCACCTAGATCTGGACACTCCAGCCAAGAGAAACAACCTCTCAGCATCTACCCTGTTAATCTGCTTCAGAATCTTGTATGTTTCAATGAGATCACCTCTTATTCTTCTAAACCCCAGAGAGTATCGGCCCATTCTACACAATCTCTCCTCATAGGACAGCCCTCTCATCACAGGAATCAATCTACTGAACCTTCATTGCATCGCCTCCAAGGCAAGTATATCCTTCGCTACATAAGGAGACCAAAATATTGCAAATACTCCAGGTCTGGTCTCAGCATAGCCCTGTAAAATTGTAGCAAGACTTGATAACTCTTAAACTCCAACTCCGTTTCAATAAATGTTAACATGCCATTTGCCTCCCTTATTGCTTCCTGTACCTGCATGTTAGCTTTCTGTGTTTCTTGCACGAGGACACCCAAATCTCTCTGAACACCAATATTTAAAAGTTTCTCACCATTTACAAAACATTCCGTTTTTTTATTATTCCTACCAAAGCGATTATCTCACATACCCTTACATTATATACCACTGTCAACTTACTGCCCATTTTCTTACTCCATCTATATCCCTGTGCAGACTCTTTGCGTTCTCCTCACCCAACTTTGGGACAATGGCAGCCTGGATAAGAAATTGGCTCAGTGACAGGAAACAGGAAGTTGTGTTTAACGGTTGTTTTTCGGACTGGAGGAAGGTATTCAGTGGTGTTTTCGAGGGATCGGCTCTAGGACCTCTGCTTTTGTTGATATATATTAATGACTTCGACTTAGGTGTACAGGGTACAATTTGAAAATTTGCAGATGACACAAAACTTGGAAATATAGTTAACAGTGAGGAGGAGATTGATAGACTTCAGGAAGACAGAGACTGGCTGGTGAATTGGGCAGACACGTGGTAGATTAAATCTAACGCAGAAAAGTGCGAAGTGATGCATTTTGGTAGAAAGAATGAGGAGAGGACATATAAATGAAATGGCACAATCCTAAAGGGGGTGCAGGAACAGAGAGACCTGGGGGCATGTGTGCACAAATCGTCGAAGTGGTAGTGCAGTTTCAGAAAGCAGTTATGAAGGCTTACAGGATCCCGGGCTTCATAAATAGAGGTATAGATTTCAAAATTGTGGAAATTATGATGAACCTGTATGAAACAACTGGAGTATTGTGTCCAATTCTGCACACCATATTGTAGGAAGGATGTGAAGTCTTTAGAGAGGGTGCTGAAAAGACTGGAGAGAATGATTCCATGAACGAGTGACTTCAGTTACGTTGATAGGCTGGAGAAACTGGGGTTGTTCTCCTTGAAGCATAGAAGATTGAGAGGAGAATTGATAGAGGTGTTCAAAATCAGGAGGGGTTGGACAGGGTAGATAGAGAGAAACTGTACCCATTGGCTGAGGTGTCGAGAACCAGAGGACACAGATTTAAGGTGATTGGCAAAAGAACCAAAGGTGCCATAAGAAAAAGCTTTTTTACGCAGCCACTGGTCAAGAGCTGGAATGCATTGCCTGAAAGGGTGGTGGAGGCAGACTCAATTTTATCTTTCAAAATGGAGTTGGCTAAGTATCTGAAGGGAAAAATGCAGGGCTACGGGGAAAGGACGGGGAGTGGGAACACTGAGAGTCGGCATGGGCTCGGCTGTAACAATTCGATGATTCTATGATACTTATCCAGAGGTGTAGAATTTATGCTCCAGCTGCACAGAGCTCTGGTTAGACTCCGTCTGGAGAATTGTATTCAGTTTTGGGCACCTCACTTCAGGAAGGATATACTGGCCTTGGAGTGGATGCAGCGCAGATTCACCAGTCTTTTATTGCCTTTAGTATAGGAGATTATGGGTGATCGAATTGATGCATTTAATACAGTCAAAGGATTGAATTGGGTAAATGAAGAGAAACTATTTCCTCTGGTGGGGGAGTCCAACACAAGGTGGAATGAACTTAATATTAGAGCTTGGCCGTTCAGGGGTGATGTCAGAAAGCTCTTCCTCGCACAAATGGTAGTGGAACTCTGGAACACTTTCCCTCAAAAAGCTGTTGAGGCTCGGTCAATTCTAAATGTCAAAACAGAGATTAATGGATGTTTGTTTGGCATTACCACAGAGAAACCTCACAGTACAGATAGAGGCCATTTCGGCCCATCGAGCCTACACCAACACATATCCCACCCTATCCCCGTGTATTTAATCCCCCTAACACTAAGGGTCAATTTTTATCATGGCCAATCAACCTAACCCCGCACATCTTTGGACTGTGGGAGGAAACCGGAGCACCCGGAGAAAACCCACACAAACACAGGGAGAATGTACAAACTCCACACAGACAGTCACCCGAGGCCGGATTCGAACCCGGGTCCCTGGCGCTGTGAGGCAACAGTGCTAACCACTATGCCACCGTGCTTGGTTAAAGAACCACGGCAGGTCCAAAGAGTTAAGATACAGATCAACCACAATCAAAACCAAAATTGACATATTTTTGTTAGGTTATGGTATTAGAGTTAGAGATTCAATGTGGATGATTGATTTAAGATAGAGATCAGCCATGATCTAATTGAATAGAGGAACAGGCTCGAGGGATTGAATAATCTCCTCCTGTTCCTCTATTGCTATTATAAAATAATAATTTTACTGGTATAGAAATTATATAAAAATTATCGTAAATATCCAGATCATGTTCCTACTACTGGACTCCCGAACACATAGAATGGAGTTTACACTGAATGTCTCACAGTCTTCCGGATATAAATTGGTGTCAATGTCTCTAGTACTGAGATCTCATAGATTGTTACCCTGGCAATAGAGGAAATCACTCAGTCAGAATAACTGAAACGGAAATAACAAAACCAACATCACGCATTCTGAATTTAGTTAAGAACATTAACACTGAACATTAAGCCAGTTTTTCTAACTTTGCAGCTGCGATTCCAACAACAAATTTACACCACAAGACCTGATATTGCATATTTACTGACTGCACCGTCAGTTCTGGCTGTAAGGAGAAATAAACAGCACCGCATCTTCAGAAGTACATCGCCAAACTAATCACATTATTAGAAATCGACGTGTCACCTCTGAAAACCTAATCATCCAAAACCATCTGCAGCTGCAACTTAACCGCGACCATTTACCGAATTCTACAGCACAATATCTTTCTACCTCTGAAATGTTAAAAAAATGAATAAGCAAATTTCTTGAACTCCAGTTAGTGTTTAAATGGCTGAAACATCGTTTTTAATTTCCTGCTAAAATCAAGCCCGGATAATAATAAGGTGATTGTGTCGCAAGAGGAGGGACATGAATCTAGAACCTATTGGGACAAACACCGCTCTCCGCTTAATAAAAAGAACCCTCGGCAAAGACAGGGAGCTGGATCAGGTGACAACTGAACACCTTCCTTCTGACACAACACACAGAATAATCAATTCAAATTAATTTTACAAACCCTTATAAAAAATAACATTTAATCATAAATTTATCTCAGGTTTATAGTTCATTAATAACGATTTAATTGAACGGCAATTGCTCAATCCAGATATAGATGCAATTAGGGAAATAACTTTGAGAAGTATAATCCAGCTTCTAGTTCAGAATTGCAAGATTATTTATTTTGATAGTTCGATATGATATATGTTTTAATTCAGTAACATTACAGGAATATAGTTACACAGGACAGCAATAGGTCATTTAGCCCTTCAAACCTAACTCCATATATCTTCCTTTGCTCCATGTCCCTTCAAACATTTGGCCCGAGAGCCTTTATGATTGAACACTTTGGTAATGCTGCCAGATATAACGGAAGTTAGCGATTGGCTCGCTTTCGGGAACGGTTTGGTTCATGTTCACTAGTAATGTGACTCGGACTCATTGGGCTGACTGGCCTGTTTTTATGTTGTAACTTCTGTACATTCCTTGGGTCTCTAGCATCTCACAGCATGTGTCCAATCCCTTTATCGTCTCTAGAACTGTTCTAAGCAGTTCAATTCAGAGAAGAACAACATGTATTTGAAAGAAATATCGCGGGAATACTGATCTGTAATGTGTGTTTGGAAATTACACTTAGTCCTATCAGAGGAGAGACGCTTCGGGGTGAAATAGGACATGTAAGGTGAAGGAAAACAGGCGGAATCGCATTTCAGGATTGCTTTAGGAGACGCATGACTTTCAGTTCCATTGAATTCAATGGGACTGAATATCGGGCGCAACATATAACAATGACCCATGTGATACCACCTGTTTTCCATTCCCGCCCAGTGCCATTTTCAATCCCTCCATGTGCCCTAATAATATTGCTCTGATGGTTATTTTGTTGGAATGTTAAACATTTCAAGGGAAGCATTTGGTACCCGCACTAAAAATGGAAAGCTGATTTTTATATGAATGACCTGAATATGCAGCGTTGACCCACTGTTGTACAATTCTACAGAGTAAACAACTTCTCCCTTTACAATGGATAAATATGCAGATAATCGACCGCTCTCTGGGCTGAATACACTCTAAATAGAGGTAAACGGATCAGCAATCTGATACTCCCACAATATTAGTTTTGTTTAGTTTTTGTAACAAAATGTGAAATATTTAGTTGTAGAAATAAAGTTGACCATCATCGAGTGGTAGACAGATTAAGCGGGATATTGTTACCCAATACGTGCATTACTGCAAGAGAGACTAAATGTTATTTTTTTTTGTTTCCTGTTCTCACATTCACTCCGTGCATCAGACGATTCAATAACCCAGCTCGGTTTAGGTAGTAATCTAAATGTGAGTCAAAGACGGTGGGACACGCACGTACGCATGACATTATCTGGGTCAGGGCTGTGTTCATAGCAGGTTCTGCACATTGTCAATAGCAACCGAACCACAACCAGTAGTTTCAGCAACTGCACATTTTGGTGTAGTTTGGGATTCCATCACAATGGGAATCCTCCCGCTTGATTCCACATTTATATCTATCCAAATATAGCCACAGTATCACCAGCAATGGCTGCTCTCCATGTCCCCGCACTGTTACATTTGGAGATTCCTCAATGACTTAAGTCCCGCCCTCTGCCCTTCCTCATTGACATAATCTGAAGACTTGTATTCAGCTTGCACATGCACTGACTCTCGGACCCTACGACCCTTGAATATAGAAGATGATGAAGGGTGATCCAGCTGAGATTTTTAGGACACTTAACCTATTTGATAAGGAAGATAGAATTAAAAAAATAATAATCTGTTGGGGATACAGAAATAGGGGGCATAACATTAAAATTAAAACAAGGCCGGTTCAGGATTGATGTTAGGAAGCAAGTCTTCACCCAGAGGACAGTGGAAGTTTGGAACACACTCCCCTAAATCTGTTGATGCTGGGGATCAATTCAAAATGTAATACTGAGATTAATAGATTTTTGTTCGCAATGGCATTAAGTGTTACAGAGCCAAGGTGATTGGATGGAGTTAAGATAGAGATCAGCCAATATCTAATGGAATGGTGGAAAATGCTCCTGGGGTTGAATGGCCTCATCCTTTTCGTATATTCCTAAATCCAAAATGCTTTTGGTCTTTTTTTTCATTATTTTACCTACCTGTATGGATATTTCGAAGGGATTGTGTCTTTGAACTTTTGATCTCTCTGTTCAGTGTCATCATTTAGTACTGTTCCATTAAATATATGCGATCATTCCTGACAAAATCTATTATATCACGCTTATGCACATTCACCAGCATCTACCATCTCTATCCCCAGTGCTCCAAGCTATTTTCCTGAAGGTGCTGACAGTCCTGATCGCTGTTTAACAAACTCCTTCCTTTTGTGTTGTAAGTACATTTTGAGATTATTCTTGCTATTTCCAAACTTACATCATCTAAATACACAAAGCACAAAACTGGTTTCCTGTGGTACACTTCCAACCTATCGCCAAACTTTCTCACTCTACCTAACATTAATTGAAACTAACGTTTTGGTACTTGTTAATCAACCGCCGTCATATTCACGCTGATACATCTTTTCTGAACCAAAAGGTCTGATTTTTCCCGGGTGTAGTTACAGGACAATTAACTATAAAAAGAAGCGAAACACTTGATTCTTGTACAAGGCCTTGGTCAGGCCTCAGTTAGAAAAATGTGACCAATTTTGGATCCCTCACATGATGGGCAAACTTGGGGATAGAATAGTTGGAGAGGAGGGCCAAATGACTGATACTCTGTTTGACACATCCTAGTTAACACGATAGGCTCAAAGAGATTGGTCTATACACTTTGGAGAAGTGTAGACTTAGTGGTGAATTGATTAAGATTTGTAAGATGATGATGGGATTAAATGTCATTTTCCTGGACAAAATGATTCAACTTGGTTAGGGTGGACCAGGAGTTACAATCTCTAGTTGTATCCTGCCAGACCTAGGTAAGATTTCAGGAGATACTTATTTTATCAAAGACTAGTGGACCTGTGGAACAGACTGTTGGCATTTGCGGTGGACGTCGAGTCGCTGAATTCCATTAAGCAAGGGCTAGATGTGCTGTGGGCTGGTGTTGAGGTCACCTTGTACAACGGGAAATACCTGGTAACGTTAATCCAGGCCAATGTAATCTCATGGACTAATTTTAATCCCATAAAGGGGTCCGAAAGGAATTGTCGCGATTTTTTAAACACTCACGATCCTAGTTTTTAATTTTTTTTGTCCCCTCTTCTAGTAGATCACGTGGTTTCGTTTGGGGAGACGCGTTTATATATTGGGATGCACGGGGCATGAGGGGATATATATCCAAGTTTCCTGATGATACAAAGCTGGGTGGGAATGTAAGTTGTGAGGAGGATGCAAAGAGGCTTCAAGGAGACATAGACAGGCTAAATGAATGGGAAAGAAAATGGCAAATGGAATATAATGTGGTGAAATGTGAAGTAACCACGTTGGGAGCAAAAACAGAAAAGGTTAGTATTTTTTAATTGGTGAGAGATTGGAAAATGTTGGCGTTCAGAGGGACCAGTGTGTCCTTTTACGCGAATCCCTGAAAGTTAACATGCAGGTACAGCAAGCAATTAGGAAAGCAAATGCTTTGTTGGCCTTTTTACAAGGGGATTTGTGTATATGAGTAAAGACGTCTTACTGCAATTATAGAGGCCACTAGTGAGACCACACCTGGAGTATTGTGTACAATTTTGTCATTCTTACCTAATGAAGCATATTCTTGCCAAAGAGGGAGAGAAACGAAGGTTCACCAGACTGGTTCATGTGACGGTGGTGGGGGGGAGGGCGGTGGTTGCCCTATCAGGACAGATGGAATCGACTAGGCCTATATTCTCTGGAGTTTAGAATAATGAGAGGGGATCTCATTGAAACATACAAAATTCTTACAGGGCTTGACAGGGAACTCCAGAGAATATAGGACTAGTCGATGCAGGGAGGATGTTTCCCCTGGCTAGGGAGTGTAGAATTAAGTGTCACAGTCACAGAATACGGGGTCGGCCATTTAGAACTGAGATTAGGAGAAATGTCTTCACTAAGAGTGTGGTGAATCTTTGGAATTCTCTTCCCCAGAGGGCTGTGGAGACTCGTCGTTGAGTATATTCAAGACAGAGATCGATAGATCTTTGAATATTAAGGGAATCAAGGGATATGTGGCAGTTCAGGAAAGTGGAGATGAGGTAGAAGATCAGCCATGATCTTATCAAATTGCGGAGCAGTCCTGAGAGCCGAATGGCCAACTCCTGCTCCTATTTCTTATGTTCTTATCTTATTATTTATGCATCACAATGGTACGGGGCAGGCTGGATGGACCAGTAGGTCGCTTCCTGGCCACCATTTCTCATATGATCCTAACACGCCTCTTGTGGAAAATGGTATCAAACACCTGATAATGATTCATACTATGTCTTTACTTCATCCCCTCCATCTATGCAATAGGTTACTTTTTGAAAGACCCGGTACATGTTATCAAACATGACTTGACTTTCTTAAATCCTTGCATAAGAACACTTGAGCCTGCTCCACCATTCAATAAGATCATGGAGGATCTTGTGCTCAAAGTCACCTCCCTGCCCACTCCCCATAACCCTTCACTTCCCTATCTTGCAAAAATCTGTCCATCTCCACCTTAAATGTATTTAGTGGCCCAGCCTCCACGGCTCACTGGGGCAGAGAATTCCACAAATTTACGACCCTCTGAGAGAAGAAATGCCTCCTCATCTCAGTTCTAAAACGGCGACCCTTTATTCTGAAACTATGCCCCCGAGTTCTAGATTTTCCCACGAGGGGAAACATCCTCTCTACATCTACCTTGTCGAGGCCGCTCAGTATCTTATATGGTTCAATAAGATCACGTCTCATTCTTCTAAATTCCAATGAGTATAGGCCCAACCTGCTCAACCTTTCTTCATAAGTCCAACCCCTCATCTCAGGAATAAACCGTTTGAATCGTCTCTGAACTTGTTCCAATACAAATATGTTCTTCCTTAAATAAGGAAACCAAAACTGTACGCAGTACTCAAGGTGTATTCTTAAGAGTACCCTGTAAAGTTGTAACAGGATTTCCCTGCTTTTATACACCAACCCACTTGAAATAAAGGCCAACATTCCATTTGTCTTTTTGAGTACTTGCTGTACCTGCATGCTAACCTTTGGTGTGTCATGCACAACGAACCCCAGGACCCTCTGAACTGTAACATTTTGTAATCTCTACCCATTTAAATAACAGTTTCCTTTTTTAATTTCCTGCCAACGTGGATAATCTCGCACTTTCCCACATTATACTCCACCTGCCAAATATTTGCCCACTACCTTAGCCTGTCTATATCCCTTTGCAGGTTCCTTGTGCCCTCTTCACAACTTCCTTTCCCACCCATCCGCAAAATTGGGCCACATTACACTCGCAGACAGCCCTTAAATTAATCTGTGCATTTCTAAATGCTCACTAATTTTATCTTGGGTTCTTGATTTGAAGCGGTTGCCCAACAACTGACGTTGCACTAACTGGTCTGCACTCGGTTTATAGATTGGCACAAAGTTCAGAACAAAGCCCAGCGACCCAACTTCGAAAATTGGCTCAAACTGAGTCATCAGATCAAAGTTGCCAATTATCAGAAAATCTTGCAGAGTCTCAAAAGAAACCAAACTGACTCAAATCCACAGAAATGAACAAAAAATAATAACTTTCCCTCTCTTTGCTGTTTTTGTGCGGGACACCTCTCCCACTATTAGACTCGACAACCTTAACTCAAACTGCAAACATCCAACAGATGTGCAGCTGCTGAAACCATGGGCTGTGGTTGGGTTGCTATTGACAATGTGCACAAACTGCTGCAAAGCACAGGCCTGACCCAGATAATTTCATGCGGACGTGCGTGTCCCGCCGTCTTAGATTCACTTTGTTGATCACCACCTAAACCCAGATGGGTTATTGACTGGTCGAATGTAAAGAGTGGAGGTGAGAACAGGAAGCAAGAGAATTAACATTTACTCGTTCTCACATGCAGACAATTATTTGATAAAAACACCCCTGTATACCGTCCACCACTCGGGCACAGACAGCATCATTCCCCAACTAAATGGAATAAGAACTGAGAACATAAGAAATAGGAGCAGGGGTGGGCCATTCAGCCCTTCGAGCCTGCTCCGCCATTGAATGAGATCATGGCTGATCTCCTCCCTCAAATCCATTCACCTGCTCTTTTTTTTAAATTCATTGATGGGATGTGGGCGTCGTTGGCTGGCTAGGCCTGCATTTACTGCCCATCCCTAATTGCCCTTGAGAAGCTGGTGGTGAGCCGCCTTCTTGAACCGCTGCAGTCCATGTGGTATAGGTACACCCACAATGCTGTTAGGAAGGGAGTTCCAGGATTTTGGCCCAGCGACAGTGAAGGAACGGCGATACAGGTCCAAGTCAGGATGGTGTGTGGCTTGGAGGGGAACTTGTAGGTGGTGATGTTCCCATGCGTCTGCTGCCCTTGTCCTTCTAAGTGGTCGAGGTCGCGGGTTTGGAAGGAGCTGTTGAAGGAGCTTTGGCTCTATTGCCATATCCCTTGATGCTCTTACTAGTCAGAAATCTATCGACTTCTGTTTTGAATATATCCAATGCCTGAGCCTCCACAGCCCACTGGGATAGAGAATTCCAAAGATTCACCATCCTCTGTGTGAATAAATTTCTTCTCATCTCAGTCCTGAATGTCCTACCCTTTATCCTGAGGCGGTGGCCCCTGGTTCTGGACTCCCCAGCCAAGGGAAACATTCTCCCAGCATCCATCCTATCAAGCCCTGTAATAATTTTGTATGCTTCAATGAGATCCCCTCTCATTCTTCTGAATTCAAGGGAGTACAGGTCTAGTTTACTCAATCTCTTCTCATACGACAGTCCCGCCAACCCAGGAATCAGAGAATGGTGCAGCACAAATGGAGGCCATTCGGCCGATCGTGCCCGTCCCGGCAGATATCTGTCACATTCTGTTATGAAAATTAATTAACAAAACTAATGCGCAAGTATTGCATCAGTGCCAGAGTGCTGACCCCTTGAACTCTGCCATTATCTACCTGCAGCGCACTGGACCCATCGAGAGGTGCATTGGCCACGCGTTGTATCTGTTATAAAGGGAGAGGTCATTTATTTTGCGTTCTCGGTAACTAAGAGTGAGCATTTGGCCAGTGATTGCATACACACCGTGCAGTTAGAAGGTTGAGGGCTAGATTCCCACTCCAGTGCAAAATCTAGGCTGTCACTCCTATTTGCCTTTTTGATTACTTGTTGCACCTGCATGTTAACTTTTTGTGTTTCATGCACAAGGACCCACAGGTCCCTCTGAACTATAGCATTATGTAATCTCTCTCCATTTAAATAATAATTTGTTTTTTGATTTTTCCTGCCAAAGTGGATAATCTCGCCTTTTCCCACATTATACTCCATCTGCCAAATGTTTGCCTACTAACTTAGCCTATCTATAGCCCTTTGCAGATTCATTGAGTCCTCAGCACAATTTGCTTTCCCACCCTGCTTTTATCATCTGCAATCTTGGCTACTTTACACTCGGTTGGTGGTGGGAGTCTGGAACTGACTGCCTGAAAGGGTGGTAGAGGCAGAAACGCTCATCACATTTTAAAAGTACTTGGATATGCACTTGAAGTGCTGTAACCTACAAGGCTACGGACCAAGAGCTGTAAAGTGGGATTAGGCTGGATAGATCTTTTTCGGCCACACAGAAGCGACGAGCCAAATGGCCTCCTTCCGTGCCGTAAATTTAAATGATTGTATGATTCTACATATCTAAAGAGGATTGGAAGATTGTGGCCAGCAACGCAGCAATTGCTTCCTTACTTCCATCAGCAACCGAGGATGGATCCCATCCAGACCCGGTGACATATACATTTTTACTGCAGCCAGCCTTTCTAGTACATTCTCTTGATCTATAATAGCTCATCCAGTATCCCAACAAATTTTGTGTTTACCGTAGCTTTGGCAAAGTCCTCTTGCTGTTAAACACTGATGCATAGTACTCATTTAGTAACTCAGCAATGCCTTTCGCCTCTACCAATAGATCAACATTTTTGCCCAATTGTCCCCAACGTTCATATGACATAACTTTTTTTCTGTTATTATGCCGATAGGAGGCCTTTGGATTCCCTTTTATGTTAGCTGCCAATCTATTCTCGTACTGTCACTTTCCCTCTATTATTTCCCTTTTCACTTCTCCTCTTTGCTTTTTATATTCAGCCTGAATCTCGCTTACATTATCAAGCTGGCATCTGTCTACCACCCCGTTTTATGCTTGATCCTACTTTAATTCCTTCGTCTTACAGCGAGCACTTGCCCTTTCCCCCTTGAGGGATTGTACCTAGACTGTACACGAACCATCTCCTCTTTAAAGGCCGCCCATTGATCCATTACATTTCTGCCTGCCAGTCTTTGACTTCAGTTTGCCCGGGACAGATCCCTCCTCAATTCGCTGAAAATTGTCCTCCTACATTTAAGTTTTTTTATTCTGTATTGCTCATTGTCCTTCTCAATAGCTAATCTAAACATTATGATACAATGATGAATATCTCAGAGATACTCCCGCACTGTGATATTCTCCACTTGACCCAATTGAACTGCTGAAGTGAAATGCAGCGGCAGCTTTCTGGGCAACCCACATCTCTTAAATACACAGAGATAATCGACCATCTGAAGGCAGGCTGCAAGAAACCAACTTCCAACTACAGCCCGGGCAGAAAAAATGGTAACAAAGAGAAAGGCTTGCATTTATATAGCGCCTTTCACAATCACCGGACGTCCCAAAGCACTTTACATCTAATAAATGTATTCTTTTATGTGTAGTCACTATTGTAATGTAGGAATGGCTGCAGCCAATATGCACACAGCAAACTCTCACAAATTGTAATGATAATGATCTGATAATGTGTTTTCAGTGATGTTGATTGATGGATAAGTATTAACCAGGACACGGTGATATCTCCCCTGCTCTTGTTCGAAATAGTGCGTAGGCATATGTAATACCCACTTGAGAGGGATGACGGAGCTTCGGGCTAACATATCCACTTAATATTGTTTCCACTTGCGGGGAAGATCATAACTGGAGGCCATCAATATAAGACAGTCACAAAGAAATCAAACAGCGAATTCAGAAAAAAAATACTTTACCCAAAGAGTCGTGAGAATGTAGAACTCGCTACCACCGTGGGTAGTTGAGGCAAATAGCATAGCTGTTTTTAAGGGGAGGGTAGACAAGCATATGAGGGAGAAGGGAACAGAGATTGTGCTGAAAGACTTTGATGAGGAAAGACGGGAGGAATTTCAAGCAGAGTATAAATGATGGCATGGACTGGTTGAGCCGAATGGCCTGTTTCTGTGCCATATATTCTATGTAGCCTATGTATCATAGAAACATAGAAGATAGGAGCAGGAGTAGGCCATTCGGCCCCACGAGCCTGCTCTGCCATTCAATGAGATCATGGTTGATCATCCAAATTCAGTACCCTGTCCCTGCTTTCTCCCCATGTCCCTTGATCCCTTTAGTCTTAAGAAATGTATCTAACACCTTCCTGAATATATTTAATGAATTGGCCTCAACTGCCTTCAGTGGTAAAGAATTCCACAGGTTCACCACTCTCTGGATGTAGAAATTCCTCCTCATCTCTGTCCAAAATGGCTTACGCCTTATCTTTAGACTGTGACCACTGGCTCTGGACTCCACCGCATCGGGAAATTCCTTCCTGCATCTAGTCTGTCTAGTCCTATCAGAATTTTGTAAGTTTCAATGAGATCCCCTCTCATTCTTCTAAACGCCAGAGAGTATAAGTCCAATCAACCCAATCTCTCCTCATACATCAGTCCTGCCATCCCAGGTATCAGTCTGGTGAATCTTCGCTGCACTCCCTCCATGGCAAGAACATCCTTCCTCTGATAAGATGACCAAAACTGCACACAATACTCAAGGTGTGGCCCCACCAAGGCCCTGTACAACTGCAGCAGGACATCCTTGTTCCTGTACTCAAACCCTCTCGCTACGAAGGGCAACATACCATTTGCCTTCTTAACTGCCTGCTGCACCTGCATGCTTACCTTCAGCGACTGGTGCACAAGGACATCCAGGTCTCGTTGCACTTCCCCTTTTCCCAATCTATTGCTGTACAGATAATAATCTGTCTTCCTGTTTTTGCCACTGAAGTGGATAACCTTGCATTTATCCATATTATACTGCATTGGCCATGCATCTGCCCAATCACCCAACCTGTGCAAATCATGCTGGAGTTTCTCGGCATCCTCCTCACAGCACACACGCCCACCCAGCTTTGTGTCGTCTGCAAACTTGGAGATATTGGCCCAGAAATTCGGGTCGGGGGCTTCCCGCGGGTGTAAGCCCCCGACCTGCACTTACCTTGCGTGCCGGCAGTTGAGCTGTTGGGCCCCGTGGAAGTCCACTCCGGGGCCTGGCCCAGCTGCTGGCGCACTGTGCTTGCGTGTTCCAGGGGTGCAGCTGGTGCGATGCCATTTAAAATATTGACAGGAAGACATGTCAAAACTTATAAATACTACGGCCCCAAAATAGCAGTAAACCTTCAAATAAATTTTTTAAAAATCACACTTTGTAAATAAACTATAAATTACATTAAATAACTATTTTAAACAGTAATTTAAATTTTTGAAAAATATAATTTTATATTCTAATGGGGCTAAAAATAAACTTACCTTGCTTTTAAAGTATTTAAAAATAATAAACCTGTGGAAAAAATGTTTTAATTTTAATTAGTTGACCACCTACCTTGTAAAAAGCAGCCTTACGCCTGCTTTTTAAATGTGTAAATTCTGCAGGCTTACCCTCCCGGGAAAACCTGCAAAAAAAACCTAAGTTCAAAACACACGCGCAGCCTCTCCTGTGCATGCGTTCGACCTCTGAACCTCTTCATTCAGAGGTTCTAAGTGCCAGTTTCCCGCGCATGTGCAGTGCATGCAGAAAACCGGCACTTCCATTTGGCCTACGGGTGAGTGCCCAGCGTGTACTCACCTGTGGAGACCCGAATTTCTGGGCCATTACATCTAGTTCCCTCGTCTAGATCATTAATATATATTGTGAATAGCTGGGGTCCTAGGACCGATCTCTGTGGTACCCCACTAGTCACTGCCTGCCACTCGGAAAAAGACTCATTTATTCCAACTCTTTGCTTCCTGTCTGCCAACCAGTTCTCTATCCAAGTCAATACCTTGCCCCCAATCCCATGTGCTTTAACTTTACATGCCGGCCTTTCCAGCGACGCCCACATGCCTAGAATTATTTTAAAAATTCAACAGATTAATTTTTTTTGTACTTGGTTTCATGAGACAAAGAACAAGATTGAAATGATCGCTTGGAGTTTGTTTTCGTATAATTGATTGATCAGTGATTATTGAATATCTACTGTCCAATGTTAGCGCCTGTTCCTTCACTTCAAACGTTGAACCTAACGATAAATTAACCATCAGTACGGACACAGGAAGCGTCTGTCCACTTATAAGACCAAGTGTAACATCCAGACTCACATAATAGGTCAGCATTCCCGCATTCTATTCTACAAATATCAGCTGTTCTTCGCGGAACTGAACTGACGAAAACAGCTACAGAGAAGATAAAATATTTGGACTGTTCCTTTGAGAAGCCAGTGAGTGAACAGAACCATACTCCACCCCCGGCTAACCGGTTATATCAGACACACCCCGCAGTGTTACTCAAGGTCCCGTCAGAAAGGCTGGCGAGCTCTGAAGGAGGACACAGAGTCCCGATCGGTGACCGATATTCACGGGTAATTAAGCCGACTTCTCATTGTCCATGTGATTCATTTTACCAGAGACATGGCTTTTGTTGCGATCAATGGGGGCAATTTAAACCCTGGGCGATGGTGTGAATTGGGCAATGTGGAATTAGCCACCCATTACACACCCGCCCGAAGTTCCTTTCCATTGAGATCCATTGAAGGGAAAATCTGGCGAGGGCAGAAAACAGCCCATTCAATATCACCCGTTTTAAGCCATCGGTCGAAGTTAAAATTGCCCCAACATTTATAGAAAAGTGACAAATTTAGCTGCATAAATATTACGGTATGTTATCGGATTGATGGATATCTTCAGTCAGAAATTGTCAGTTGAGGTCCTGTCCTCAAATGCAATCCAACCATTATATTCAATATCACACAAACACATGAAATGTGTGTGCAGGAAAAGACCAGATGCTCCGTCAAGCTTTCCCCACACCATGCTGGCCGGAGCATCATCGCCCGTCCCCACCTCCCACCCCGACAGCCATGTAATCTCCTAGAGGCACAACACCAGTGAAAAAAAGAAAGGGCCAATAAGGAAAATATAATCTGGAAAACCCCTCTGCGGCCCCCTCTGTTGATCAGTAGCAGTCCAGGAGATCAGATGGAAAAGCCCCATGTGAATTGCTAAGAATTTCCTGCGCTAATAATTATGGATGGGAATTCCAAGCTGTGGCTGTAAACTTCACAACAGCTTATAGAACCATAGAATAGTATAGCACAGAAGGGGACCATTTGGACCATCGAATCTGCGCCACAGACTGAATGTATGGATCAGATATAGATACACTGGCCGTAGTTATCAGGTTTCAAGCCTGTAATTTTGGCTCAAATATTGTTTTGCTGAAATGTGTTCATTTCAACGTTAACATGGACAGGGGCCCATTAGGCTACTCGCCTGTTTTTTGCAACTCCTATACATTGGATTTCTCTATCTGGTTATTGCAGCAATGTCCTTTGTAACGACAGAAGTAAATTACAATGCCTGCTTGAGGTAATGTTGCTTTTTGAAATTAGAGGAGAGTGAAGCTATTTGCATCGAAATCTGTCTGTTCGGCAAACACAGGGCACATGTCCCATAAGATTATTTAAAAAAACTTATTATTCAATTTGCATTTTACACAATGCAGAATTAAAACTACATCTTAGCATTCAGCCAAAATAGGCACTCATGTTTACATTGATGTAATTATGTTTCATTTTAGTTCAATGATCAGTGTAACCTCATACATTTATAATGGCCCAGAAATTCGGGTCTCCACGGGTGAGCACACACGGGGTACTCACCCGTAAGCCCGATGGAAGTGCCGGTTTTCTGCGTGCACTGCACATGCGTGGGAAACCGGCACTTCCGTTCCTCTGAAAGCAGAGGTTCAGAGGTAGAACAGTGCGCGGGGGAGTCTGCGCATGCGCTTTGAACTTATGTTTTTTTTACAGGTTTTTCCTTGAGGGTAAGTCTTTAGAATTTAGAAATTTAAAAATCAGGTGTAAGACCTGCTTTTTACAAGGTAAGTGGTCAATTAATGAAAATTAAAACATTTTTCCACAGGTTTATTATTTTGAAATACTTTAAAGCAAGGTAAGTTTATTTTTAGACCCGTTAGACGATAAAATTATTTTTTTCAAATATTTAAATTATTGTTTAAAATAGTTATTTAATGTAATTTATAGTTTATTTAAAAAGTGTGATTTTTTAAAAATTTATTTGAAGGTTTACTGCTATTTTGGGGCCGTAGTATTTATAAGTCTTGATAGGTCTTCCTGTCAGTACTTATGAATGGAGCATTCCCTGCTCCGATTGGCTGCCCATGGTCCATGTGATCCCAGGGGACGCATCGAACTAACTGCACCCCTGGGACATGCAAGCACTGCGCACCGGCAGCTGGACCAGGCCCCGGATCGGAATTCCATGGGGCCCTACAGATCAACTGCCAGCACGCAAGGTAAGTGCAGGTCGGTGGCTTACACCTGCGGGAAGCCCCCACCCGAATTTCTGGGCCAATATATATTTGGTCAGTACTTTATTGTTATAAATATAGAGAACAGGATGAAAATTAAGTAGGAAGATTTGCGCTATGCTGGATTGCAAGAATTGCCTAGGTGTGCTTGGAAGTTTATTATGGATTGTAATTATAACAAAATTAATGATAAAAAGTTGCTTGCGATTTCAGGTTGAATATCAGGCAGAACAAAGCGCTTCATCACCGCAGGAAAAATACGGTCATCGATTTTGCCAAAATCCATTGCCCCGATTAAATTTCACGACTGGGTAGAAAGTTTCCTTCAGACGTTTAGTTTCTTTTCGTTTTTGTCACTGAATTATTAAAATCCACAACATGTGATTCGTGAAAACAAAGCAGTCCTGAAGTTTCAGAGGAAAGAACCTTATGAACATGACATGAACGTGTCAAATTGATCAGTTCAATCGAAATAAATTTAATTAGTGGAAAATAGTTATAGGTTTGGTGCAAGGATGGCTCACATGTAACACATTTCCATTTTCAGATTATAATGTTATAAAGAGTGTTGTTTAGTCACTATTAAGAGAAATGTTGTCATTCTAATGTCTGTGGAACCACCTTCTTATTCACTAAGTGTCGACTGACCGGTCCTTATTTGGAACATGGCAACTTCACTGGGCATAGAAGAAAGCGTCATCAGTTCCAATATTAACCACAATCCGGTACAAGGGAAGCCCTGGTGAGGCGGGGAGGCTCCCAGAATAATTCACCAACCAGAAGAGTAAACAGTCCTGGAATTCAGCTGGGAAAAGCGAAAGCTCTGGGTGTAAGCTGAAAGCACTTTTTAAATTAATTTATTCCTTCTCAAATAGATCAGAATTTCAACATGCAATGTTTTACTTTCAACAAACCTTGAGTAAAATGCGTTCGAGCCAGAAGTGTAGGAACATTATCAATTAGCTGATGGAGGTTAGTCCCCGTTACTACTCATAGCAAAATTGTAAATAACTCCAGTGATCACATGTAGAATTTCGCTGAGATTACCAACCTGGAAATATTTTCCTGAGTATATTTATGAGCTATTCTTTTTTAAATTAATGCTGGGGATATAGGCCTCGCTAGCAAGGTCAGCATTTATTTCCCTGACCATTTCCCCTTGAGTAAGTCATGGTTTGCCTTCTTGTTAAACAGCTGCAATCCAAGTGGTGAAGGTGCTCCCAAAGTTCTGTCAGCCAAGGATCTCAAGATTTTTGACCCAGCGACGATGAAGGAATGGCAGATATCTGCCCATGTCCAGGTGGTGTGTGACTTGGAGGGGAGTTGATGGTGTACCCATGCACCTGCTGCCATTGTCCTTTTGGGGTCTGGAGTTCATGAGTTTGGACGGAGCTGTTGAAGAAGCCTTGGCGAGTTGCTGCAGTACATCCTGGTACACACTGCAGCCACGGTGGTGGACAGAGTGAATGTTTAAGTTGGTCCACAGACATATGTGTGCTGCAGAATTTCCTCCATGGTTATTGTCGTAAAAATGTGTTGTTAGTCTAGTGAAATTACCTCAGCTCATGATTCTTGCACGAGTGTGTTTTATATAAAAAGCTGGAGTGCCCGGCGGTGCCGAGGGTTTTTTGAGGGCATGTTGTTGTTGGAAGAGAGCAAGAGAAAGACAGGGGGGAGAAGAGAGAGACTGGGGGCAGAAGAGAGAGAATAGGGGAAGAGAGAGCTTAGGGGGAGAAGAGAGAGACGGGGGGGAGTAGAGAGAGATGGGGGGGAGAAGAGCGAGAGAGAGGCTGCTGGATTTAGTTTGGGATTAGCCTGGAGAGAGAGGGGGGGAAGTAGCGCCTCAGGCCTGGCCCGATCGACCCCTGCGAAGGAAAGAAGGAAGGAAGAAGGCGAGCTCTCCCTCCCTGTCCCACCCCCTCACTCTTTCCCTCCCTCACCCGCCCCCTCACTCTTTCCCTCCCTCACCCTCTCTCTCTCCCTCCCCCTGTCTCTCCCTGCTTTACTCTCTCTCACTCCCTCCCCTCTCCTCTCCCTCCCTCCCCTCTCCTCTCCCTCCCTCCCTCCCCTCTCCTCTCCCTCCCTCCCTCCCCTCTCCTCTCCCTCTCTCCCCCTCTCCTCTCCCTCCCTTCTCCTG
This sequence comes from Somniosus microcephalus, assembly GCF_052327205.1. Taxonomy (NCBI): domain Eukaryota; kingdom Metazoa; phylum Chordata; class Chondrichthyes; order Squaliformes; family Somniosidae; genus Somniosus; species Somniosus microcephalus. Next base: position 59,053,515 of record NW_028225180.1, read on the forward strand.
TCCCTCCCTCCCCCTCTCTCCCTCCTCTCCCTCCCCGCTCCTCTCCCTCCCCCTCCTCTCCCTCCCCCCTCTCCAATCCCTCCCCCCTCACCTCTCCCTCCCCCTCTCCTCTCCCTCCCCCTCTCCTCTCCGTCCCCCCTCTCCTCTCCCAACCCCCTCCTCTCCCTCCCCCTCCTCCTCTCCCTCTCCCCTTCTCCTCTCCCTCCCCCCCTTCTCCCCCTCCCCCTCCCCCCTCCCTCTCCCCCTCCCCCTCCCCCTCCCCCTCCCCCCTCTCCCTCCCCCCTCCCTCCCCCTCCCCCTGCCCCTCCACCTCTCCCTCCCCTCTCCCTCCCCCTCTCCCACCCCCTCTCCCTCCCCCTTTCCCTCCCCCTCTCCCTCCCCCTGTCTCTCCCTGATTTCCTGTCTGTCCCTCCCTCCCCCACTCTGTTTGCCTTTCCTGAGAGCCCAGATGCAGTGAGCCGAAGCCCCCATGTGCGGATCAGCGCCTCAGGGCCGGTCGGTGCGCGGCCTAGCGTGTGAGGCCCGGCCGGACTCACCTTACCTTTAGGTCGCTCTCCGGGCTGCCACTGACGTTGACGCATGCGCTGACTCCCGCCCGCCAGCCTTTACTAAGATGGCGGTGATGGCCATGCTCGGTTCAGTCCCACGCTGCCAGCCTTTACCAAGATGGCGGTGATCGCGGTGCGAGCCCAGCGGGACAGGCAGTGCCTAGCTCGGGCGTGGCTGGCGAGGAGAGGTCGAGGCTTCGAGGCCTGCAGGTGGAGTAACTCTCCAAGGTTGCGGCGCATGGCGGAGGCAGCAAATCAAGAGGAAAAAAAAAGGGTGAAAGGTAGGAAAATTAATCAGCTTAGAAAAAATATTTACAAATTAATTTACTTTTTTAAAAAACAATTTCCCCTCCAGACACAAAGAAAGTGGGAAAAATAAAAACACAGAAAGTGGGAAAAATAAATCAATAGTTAGAAATCAAGATGGTGGACACTCACCTCAGCTCAGAAGGATTAGGCCCGCCCACACACGCATTGAAACGCCCCCTGTGATGCACCAATTCATCAACCATCAGGTTAATTCCCTGTATGATTGGTCAACCATCACGTCACTCAATGCTAATGAGCTGAATGTTGCTTTTTTGTATACTGTCCAAGCAATTTTTGTCTGACCTATTAGACTCCCCTAATGATAAGCTTTCTTTTGATATTATGGGCCAGAAATTCGTGAACGGGGCTTGCCGCGCATGCAAGCCCCGTATATGCACTTACCCTGCGCTCCTGCCGATCAGCTCAAGGGACGCCTGGAATTGGTGTTTCAAACAGAAGAATCCCGGGCAGCGTATGACGTCACGCCGCCCAGGAGTGCAGCCAGCGCGAAGCCTGGAGCGTGCAGTGCAAGTGAGACACGCCCCTTAAGGTCTCATTGTAGCAGGACACGCCCCCAATTTTTCTGTCAAGCTGCTAAGCATTTTTACATGCAAAGCAGCAGTTTAAATAGGTTTTTGGAAGTTTTTTGAAGATTTTGGTAACTTTTATAAACTTTTAAAAATGTTTACATTATTTTGAAGAATCTGAAGTAGTTTTAAACAGGTTAAAGCAATTTAAAGACTTTTAAAAGCCCTAAAAGAATTTTTTTTAATTCCATTTATTTATTTAGCAATGTCGTCGTCATAAGTGGCTTCACACTGTTCCCTTTGGGGAACTGTATGAAGTTGTGGAAGGATTTATGGCTATGATTAACGCTCATTCCGTGACCTTAACCATCTTTGAACCAGCCATTAGGGCGGTTAGTCCTATGGCGGGAGGGTTTTACGGGCTCCCACAAGCTATACAAGGAGGGGGGGCCACCCACACCCACGGACGCAAATATCCCACTGGATGTCAACCCAGAATTTAGAGCCTGAGCTCCGACTCCACTTGCTGGGACTGTCTGGAACAGGATTCGAAACCTTACCCTGATCTGGACCAGCGGCGGGGATCCTACCGCTATGCCAAAGGCCCAATCCGATTAGCAACGTGAAATGGCTGGAATGAGCACACTTCACGGCATTAAAAGAACTCACAATTGAACTGATGCTGACCTCAGCAATCTCCTCAAGGAGGTGGAGGCGCAGCGCCTGCTCATCATTGGTAATGAGAAGTCAAAGGAGCTGCAAAAAGGGCAGATGATAGCTTGGTCTTTCAAGTGGCAGCATAGGGCTCCAGTCACGGGGGGGGAAAACGTATGGGTGTCACCTTTTGTGCGGAGTGGGCCTTTTGCGTAGCAGTAAGCATCCCCGCCGCTGGGCCAGAAGGAGTAGGGTTTCGAACCCCACTCCAGACAGTCCCGGCAAGTGGAGTCGGAGCTCCAACTATAAATTCTGGGTGGACATCCAGCGGGATACTTGCGCCCGTGGGTGTGGGTGCCCCCCCCCCCCTCAGATGGGTTGTGGGAGCCCGTAAAACCCTCACGCCATAGGACTAACCACCCTAATGGCTGGATCAAAGATGGTTACGGTCACGGAATGAGCGTTAATCACGGCCATAAATCCTTCCACCACTTCATACAGTTCCCGAAAGGGAACAGTGTGAGGATACATACGACGATGACCTCTTGCACAATGCACCTCCTTGGACACTCAGTCGCAGATGCGAGGGGGCAAATCGTGCAATTGTTAAATTTTTCATTTTATTGACATGTGAAATGTTGGACCAGTAATTCCCTTCCAAATGCGCGAGTACGGTCGGGGTACTTACGTGTCTGGCCGGAGGAAATGCCGGTTTTCAGCATGCACAGTGCATGTGGGGAAAACCGGCATTTCCTGTCCTCTGAACGAAGGGGTTCAGAGGCAGAATGCGTGCAACTGCACAGGCAGCGCGTGCGCAGTAAAATTCGCCGCTCTCATTCATGCTTTCAGTGAGGTCAAGTCATTACAACTTACACATGAAAAAAGCATGGGTACAGCTGCTCCAGAGGCTGCGGAGGAAGATATTTTTATATCGTGGAGCTTCTGAAAGTATGTATGTCTGTATGTATTCCTTTGCGTGTTATGTATATATTCCTTTACTTATGTCTATGAATGTATTATTTAATTATGACTTTCAGAGAAAGTAACTTATTGGAAAATCATAATTAAAAACATACATTCATACACATTAGTAAAGGAAGATAAAACATACATACATATGCGTAAAGGAATATATGTGGACATACATACATAACTCATTCTCACATTCCATTCACACAGCCACAATTGCTCCTTCTACCTACCGTTCTGAAAACCCATTTAAAAAAAAAAAATTAAACTTTAAAACTTACTTAAAATTTCTTAAAATAACTTCCCTCCCTTTCCCAAACAAAAATATTGCATTTCAGAAGCTCCACGATAAAATATTTCTTCCTCCGCAGCCTTGGAACAACTTTACACCTGCTTTTTTCAAGTGTAACTTGTAAGGACTTACCCTCACTGAATCCATGAATGAAATTTACAAAGTTCACTGTGCAGGCGCTGCCTGTGCAGTTGCACGCGCTGTGCCTAGACCTTGGGTCTGGAAATGCCGGCGTTCCCCGCATGCGCTGTGCATGCTGAACGCCGGCATTTCCAACGGCCAGATGCGTGAGTATCCCGACCGTACTCACGCCTTTGGCCACGAATTTCTGGCCCAATATATGTGTAGGTAAGCTCTATAACTTTTGATTGTATAGCCGGAAAGACAGACAGACAAACAGACAGACAAACAGACAGACAAACAGACAGACAGACAAACAGACAGACAAACTCTTTCAAACATATAGATAGACTTGCTGGAGTGCCCGGCGGTGCCGAGGGTTTTTTGAGGGCATGTTGTTGTTGGAAGAGAGAGAGAGAGAGACTGCAGGGAGAAGAGAGAGACTGGGGGGAGAAGAGAGAGATGGGGGGAAGAGAGAGAGAGAAAGGCTGCTGGATTTAGTTTGGAATTAGCCTGGAGAGAGAGGGGGGAAGGAGCGCCTCAGTCCTGGCCCGATCGACCCCTGAGAAGGAAGGAAGGAAGGAAGAAGGCAAGCTCTCCCTCCCTGTCCCACCCCTGACTCTGCCCTCCCTCACGCTCTCTCTCTCCCTGCGCCTGTCTCTCCCTGCTTTACTCTCTCTCCCTCCCTCCCCTCTCCTCTCCCTGCCTACCACTCTCCTCACTGCTCTCCCTCCCTCCCCTCTTCCTCCCTCCCTCCCCCTGTCTCTCCCTCCTTTCCGGTACCAGGACAGAGTCAGTCCGACATCGAGAGGCCGGGTGCTCATCGCTCCGAAGCGAGCCCGGGGTTCCTCATCGTTAACACAGCGGGCCTTTGGACCCAGTTGGCCGGGCGGCAGACGAACACCTTTCGCTTTCGTGGGGGGTAGAGAGAGAAGCCGCCGCTCACCTGCTCACTTCTCTCTTCCCCCGGGCTTTCAGGCTGCGTGGGGAAGAGAGAGTGAGATGCCGCCGCTCACCTGCTCGCTTCCCTCTTCCCCCAGGCTTTCGGGCTGCGCGGGTTAGTGAGAGTGAGATGCCGCCGCTCACCTGCTCACTTCCCTCTTCCCCCGGGCTTTTGGGCTGCACGGGAAGAGAGAGAGAGAGACTGGGGGGGAGAGTGAGATGCCGCCGCTCACCTGCTCGCTTCCCTCTTCCCCCGGGCTTTCGGGCTGTGCAGGGAAGAGAGAGATAGAGACTGCGGGGGGAGAGTGAGACGCTGCCGGTGCCGGGGTAACACTCCTCCATCTGCACCTCCTTCCTGAGCGGCTATAGGCTGTGAGAGAGGCCCAGGCCTGGTTGCCGGGGTAACCCTCCTCCCCTGCCCTCCTGAGCGGCTGCAGGCTGTGAGAGAGGACTGGGCCCGGTTGCCGGGGAAAACCTTCTTCCCCCCACCCCGCCCTCCTGAGGGGATACAGGCTGTGTGAGAGGATCAGGCCCGGGCCCGGTTTCTGGGGAAATCCTTCCCCACCTCAACTCGCTGCCAAAATCCCCTCCACACACACACAAAGTGGGAATAATTAATCAAGAGTTAGGAATCAAGATGGCCGCCACTCGCCACAGCTCAGAAGGATTAGGCCCGCACACACACGCAATGAAATGCCCCCCATGATGCACCGATTGGTCAACCATCAGGTTAATCTCCTGTACGATTGGTCAACTATCACGTCACTCGATGCTAATGAGGGGAATGTTGCCGTTTTTTGAAACTTTTTTGTATACCGTCCAAACAATTTTTGTCTGACTAAAAAGTAAATACACCTATTAGACTCCCCTAATAGTAAGCTTTCTTTTGATATAACATATGTGTAGGTACGCTCTATAACTTTTGATTGCATAGCCGGGCAGACAGACAAACAGACAGAAAGACAGACCAACCATATATACTAGCAGGGGAGCCCCACGGTGCGAGGTCAATTTTGGGCTGCGCGGTCTCCTTGCCCCTGTCTGTCCTCCCTCTCGGGCCTGGTCGATGTGTGGGCCGGAAGCCTGGGACTGGATTTGGGTTGTCCGCAGTTTCCAGGGCTTTTTTGGGCCTGGGGATGTGTGGGCCGGAAGCCTGGGGCTGGATTTGGGCTGTCGGCAGTTGGAGAAGCCTAGGCCCGTTTTGCATTGTTTTTTAACCTAAACATTTGAAGCTTTTAATAGCTTCAAAGATGAAAGTTAAAGTACTTATAAAAGATTTTTGGTAAATCATTTTGAAAAAAATAAGATACTAACCTCGATGAGCATATCTTTAGGTTGAGGCAATGGGGTTTTTAGCATGAGGCAATGGCTGCCAGATCCCTGAGATGAAAACGATTAGTCCCGCCCACACTCACACTGATTGGTCAATGAATGAGGTGACTGAACTGTAGGATTGGTCAATCATGACAGCACAGGATTGGTCGCCCTTGACGTCAGTCAATCAATGCTAATGAGTGGATAATGAGTGGAATTTTGAAGGTTTTTTGTATAATGTGCGAACAATTTTTGTCCGACCGAAAAGTAATTATGCTTATGACCGTTCTGGAATCGTAAGCTTTCTTTGGATGTAACGCACGTGTAGGTACGCTGTATAACTTTAGAGTGTATAGCCGGACAGACAGAAAGACGGAAAGACAGACAGACAGACAGCTCGATCCTTTTATATATATATAAATAGATACTAGCTGGAGTGCCTGGCGGTGCCGAGGCTTTTTTGAGGGCATGTTGTTGTTGGAAGAGAGAGAGAGCGACTGGGGGGAAGAGAGAGAGTAGCTGGAGGGAAGAGAGGGAGCGGCTGGGGGGAAGAGAGAAGCGACTGGGGGGAGAGAGAGAGCGACTGGGGGGAAGAGAGAGAGCGACTGGGGGAAGAAAGAGAGCGACTAGGGGGAAGAGAGAGAGCAACTGGGGGAAGACAGAGAGTGACTGGGGGAAGAGAGAGTGACAGGGGGGAAGAGAGAGAGTGACAGGGAAGAGAGAAAGCGACTGGGGGGAAGAGAGAGAGCGACTGGGGAAGAGAGAGAGCGGAGAGCGACTGGGAGGAAGAGAGAGGGCGACGGGGGAAGAGAGAGAGTGACTGGGGGGAAGAGAGAGAGCGACTGGGGGAAGAGAGAGAGTGACTGGGAGGAAGGGAGAGAGCGACGGGGGAAGAGAGAGAGTGATTGGGGGGAAGAGAGAGAGCGACTGGGGGAAGAGAGAGAGCGACTGGGGGGAAGAGAGAGCGACTGGGGGGAAGAGAGAGAGCGACTGGGGGAAGAGAGAGAGCGACTGGGGGGAAGAGAGAGAGCGACGGGGGAAGAGAGAGAGCGACTGGGGGGAAGAGAGAGAGCGACTGGGGGAAGAGAGAGAGCGACTGGGAGGAAGAGAGAGAGCGACGGG